>NC_141147.1:136803809-136954880 GCF_053477565.2 Lygodium microphyllum
CAATAAAGAGGTAGTGAAAAAGACTATTAAGAGCCTAATAAGAAGACTCCTCCCATTTCTAAGGATGTCTTGGGTGATTAGTTGATTCACTTATGGGCAAATCTCAATGATGTTGTCCTCTTGTGTATACTCACAATAGTCTAAGTATGTGGTGCTATCATTAATGCAAGGTGCAAAGGTGTGGACCTATAGCATGCGACTATCAACATATACCCTAGGGTCAATGGTTCCTAAGGGTTGCAAGTACCCTAAGGGTGTACACGCTTGTGTGCTTATGTTGGATAGTGTGCCTAAGTGGCCAATATACATGATTGAAAACACACAATCCTTACAGGATTCAAGGTTTATATTGATAAAATGTAAAAAAATTACAACATTAGTGATGCACCATGGTGTAGACCATAGCATTAAACTTCGTGTAGAAAAGCTTAAAAAGGAAGACTTCCTGTATTGTCAAAGAGAACTTCATCAAGGTTGCCTCAGTTAAAAGAGTGCAGTTGTTATGCCAAAATTTTCCTTCAAGTTAGCCTCGCTAATCCATATCCTAACTTTCCTCCACATTGGCACCACATGGATGCCAAAAGAGGTGTTTTTGTATCTTCCTAGCCCACTTACAAAAGGGACGTACTAGTGAAACCAGAAGTTTTGTAGCTAGGTGAGATATAACATGAAGCTTTTTAATCATGATTCTCCACTTGAAAACTTCCATATGTGCTTTAGACTTTTGTGCCAGGTGGTGATTTTTGCCATTGGGAAGTCCTTTTTCCAATTTTCATAGTCCGCAATAGGAATGATCAGGGAAGCTAGTGAATTCCATTGCTCTTTGGTTACTCCAAAGTTGCTTCTCTCCTTCACTTATGAGTGATTTTAGTATCGATGGTTCCTTAATAGTCGAGGATGTCCCCTATCTATCTCTACAGTATTGCATTACATTAGCAGACCACAGTTTCTCTTTGCATGTTAGCTAGAAGTTCTTAGTTACCCATTGAGTGGAGTGAGACTGTGCTGAGTCAACATCCCATAAAGTTTACCACGAAGTGATTCCATGGTTTTAGAGGTTCCACACCATTCTTGCATCCTTGGATATGGGCTCCTTGCCAATGATGAATCATTAGACTTGTCAGGCTACATGTCCTAAGAGGCATCTATAAGCACAAATTTTCAAGTCTTGACTAGCACTTGCACCACTCGCAATTGGGGCATTTGAATTTTGAGATGGTGGCAAGATATAATATTATGCCAATAAGTACCAACCCATTTATACCCCATAATTGGGATATTTCTAATCCAAGTCTTAATCAATAGAGTCCATGATTGATGCACCTCCATTCTCTTCAATAATCCAATGCTATGTCTCTTGCCTTTAAGAGCCAAAGCTTCAATTCCAGCAACTCCATTCATTTTATTAGAGTGAGGTATTCCCAACTTATCTACGATGGGTTCCTCTTTTCTTGATATGACCATAGGAACCTTTTGATCAATTTCTCAAACCAAACTCAATGAGGAAGAGCTAAAACACAACAAGAAGCCAATGTATACTATGAAGAGGTCATGAATGATTTAACTACTGTGATCTTCTGTGGGAAGGATAGCAAGATGGAAGTCCATTGGTTGAACTTTCCCTCAAGCTTGCTATAGAACCACTAAAACCTCTATTTTAGTGAGATCTCAACCCCAACGGGGGCTCCTAGGTACCTTATTAATTTCCCTAGCTTGACCACACTAAATCCATAGATCATAATCCACTGTTCTAAGTCTTTCTAGGAGAGGATGAAAAGTTTAGTATTAGCCATTCATGTTAGATGCTGATAGCTTTGAGAATTCATCATAGGTCTCCAAAATCTTGTCAATGATGCTTTTTCAACTAGTACGATGGATGCATTATCATCTATGAATAGTTGGGCCATGTATTGCAACCCATGTAGTAGAGGTAAGTCATTGAGGGCTCCATCTTGCACTCTCTCATCCAGCTTGTGAAGGAGGGTATGTGATTAGTGCAAACTGTAGGGGGCCAAAGGGCACACCTATTTGATAGACCTCCTGAACATGAAGAGCTTAGTGATAGTGCCATTTATGCTAATTGAGGCTAAATCATTATTAAAGAGGGTTCCAACCATGCTACTAAAGTTAGGGCCAAATTTCATAGGAGAGAGAGAACTCTTAAGATGAATGACCATTTGACCTAGTCGTATGCCTTATCACTATCCGTATTAACAAGGACGAAGTCAGATGGATAACTTAAGGCATGGTTGATTGAGAATATAAGATTTAGTACTACATCATGGATGTGACGTCCATGCACAAAGTCAAAGTGTTTGGAATGCACGATAGTGGAAAACAAAGAATTCACACACAAAGCTAGCACTTTAGTAATAACCTCATAAGAGAAATTCAACATTGTTAAGGGTCTCCAATTAGATGCTTTGGTATGTAGTGGAGACTTAGGAATTAGCTTGATTATGCCATGGTTGAAGCCAATCAGCATTACTAAGACCATTGGGGGTGTCACCCCAACCGGCTTCTTTTGTGCTTCTTTTTTCAATGCACTAAAGAAGAAGTCATTGGGGGCATCACCCCAACACCTCCCATTGCCTTTTTGGTTGCACCTTAGCAGCATGGGCCCTCACTTTTTCTTGTTGTCTAAGGAAATCTTCCATGCAATTCAAGACCTTTGTAGAATCTCATCTTCCAACTACCACCTTAGGTTTTGTAGCATAGTGTCAGGACCCTTAGTGGCCCTTTTTGGTCCCTTCTTCTTACTACTACTCTTTTCCTATCATATTCTTTCGTAAACTTGGTAATGCTTCAAGGCATACCCTAGTTTAATCTGGTGTAGCACATGCATTCCTAGCCTTAATCCAAGTTGTAGCTATATCTTGCACAAATGATGATTTTCTTAGAAATGTTGCATTGTATCTAAAGGGTGATAGCCCACTAGCACTCTTAGAAGACAACCCTAAAGGTTGATAAGACTGGAATATAATAAGAAGTAGTGAAATCACTTAGGGGCAAGTGACCTTGCCACCTAACCACCAAGCCCCACATGCTTATTATGTTATGTATAGCTAATTCCCTTGCATACTGTTGCCAAGGAGGGCAGATCCTTTAGCTCACATGACGAGACAAGTTTATCCAACAATCTTCTTTCCTCCAGGATCATGGAGTCCTTGTCATGTGAGTGATCAATATCATTCACAATCATGTTCCAATCATCACGACCAATCATTGTTGCCTTACCCATCGATTGCTCCTTGATGAATTCCCATTGATTGAACCTGCATGTAGATATATTTGAAGCATATTGCTAGCAATTCATGACCATTCATAGGAGCATCCTAGTTGCAATCAACCAATGGGGTGCATGATTGCTTCTTGAGAGATAGCTTGCCAAAATTCTTATTGTATGCATTCTTTCCATTGAGACTTAGGGTCGTGATTCTCCTTATTTTTAGTCCCTTTGGTCTCTTTAGTCTCCTTATTAGTCTATGCATGAATAGGGATCTATCCTTGCAAATTATGCCTTGTCTATTGGTTTATTTGGATCCTCAAGGCATTAAGCGACTTGATTGCATTGTTATCCTTGGCCTTCTCCTTAGTAGGGGGTTCAATTCTTTAGTAGCCTTAACAAGGCAAGTGTGGGAAAAATGTCCATTGCCTTTGTAACGAAGGACAATACAGGGATTGCAAAAAAGTGAACATTGAGTACCAATTCCAGACTTCTTGGGTCTTGCAAATGTAAGTATTCATGAGGCTTGTTATGATGGTCCCACAAGATGCAAACTCACCTATCATTTATTAGTAGATCCTAGGGAGTTGCCATAGTAGGCACATACAATACTTTGCAAAGCATAGTGAAATTGTTAGTTGCTTCATCATCGAGCCATAGAGAAAGATCAATCAGGGTGATCCAAATGGGATACTCATGGAGCAAGACACTGTGTGGCGAAAATAAGGAACACCATGGTAGCATGTATATGAGATTGCCTTATAGGCTATAGTGGAGATGAGCACCTAGTCTTGTTTTAGCTTGGATGATAGCAACACAAGGTAAAACCCCTTTTCCACCACAAAACTAAATTGAGAAATGGAGGCTTTATCTTCATGGTAGCATCGAACCATGAATAGAACTCGTCAAGAAAGTATACATAGAAACCAATAGCCAATAGATTCACATACCTTTGACACACTTTGTTAAGTGAGAGAGAGACATTCTTGCATGCATGCTTGCCTACCACATGGCAGCTCAACCCATAGCCTTAGCCTCAACGTCGAGGCATAATGCACTATTCGGGTTTTTTAATGGCCATGTGGCAAGTAAATACCTCATCAATGACGTGTTGCACATCGTTAGTGACACATTCTCTTCGGTTGTTCACTCTCAAATTCAAGACACAACCTAAAATTCAAGCATGCGTGCACACGCACGCGCGCGCGCGCGCGCCCCCCCCCCCCCCCCCACACACACACACACACACACACACACACACACACACACACACACACACACGCGCGCGCGCGCGCATGCACACGCACACGCACGCACACACACACACACACACACACACACACACACACACACACACATATACACACATTTACATATACATATGTATGTATGTATGTATGCATGTGTGTGTGTGTATAGAGAGAGAGAGAGAGAGAGAGAGACCCTTGTGGCATCATATACGGGTCAGAGAGATCTAGTAAGAAATATAGGTGGAATAAATGTAGAAGTCAAAGAAGATTTCAAATACTAAAATGAGATATGAGTTATGCCACAGAACAAAAACACTATAAGTTTTTGCTCATTTTTATTTGGATTTCTAAATTTTTATGCTAAAGGAAAATATTACCCAAACTATTTACTATTGAGAGAGAACTAGAGAATACTTCCACAAATGAAAATATGCCCTCTATGTTATCACACAATCACTTCCCTTTCCCTCAAATGAATTAAGATTAAGGATAAGATGTTTTGTGCACAACACACAAAACACTCCGCACCTATGAAAAGGTTATTTGTTGAGATTATTCATAAAAGCATGTAATATATCATTCGGTCTACAATAGTCAGCATACATTTAAATACATGCAACAATCTGTTCATTTGTGAGATGTTCTATCTCTCTCTCATTATGCACACTTTACTGTAATATTATTATAGCTCCATCTATCTTTGTTAATACATCTACTTATGCATATTACACAATTGTAGTTAATTTTTAGCAAAGCAAGAAGCTTATTCAAGGAACACATTGATATATTCTTACATTGTTTTTTAAAGAAAGACTATGCAAACAATGTATATAGTATTAGAGAAGCATTGAAGCTTTCAGAATAATGCTTGAAATGCTCAAATTTGGTACCCTTGGTCTTTAAAACATTTCTTTTACTCACAAAGACACATGTAACTATACTTACTTAGAAAAGACCACAAAGAGCAATGGGATGCCTTAAAAACAGCAATGTTACATATTGACATTTGAAGAATAAATACAAATCTCTCTGCTACATGATGACTTGATTGGATGCATGTGTAGCTGATGCACCCTAACTAGGCATGACAAATCAAAGAACTTGTGATATTGAAAGGAGAATGGGATTTGAGAAGAAGCCATTTTCTGGATCAAAATCATCTCAAGGGGCCTAGAACACAAAAACTCTAGATATCTCCCATATTACATCTCAACAAAAGCACGTGTTGAAGGATCCAAATATGGCAATGTGGGAAGATACTCTAATGCAAGCCAAGGTTCTACACATAATGGCATCTGATATAAGGGGGTGCAAACCACTCTTGCAAGCATATATGGGTAGTTGAAGCAGGATAATATCCATAGGTTGGGGTGGACATCTAAGTCGTCATGATAGGCACTTGGAACATGATATATTAAAAAATCTTAGAATATTTCAATTAATTGTTGAAGAGAAAAATTGTTAGGCTTGAATATCTAAAGTGAATTTGTACTCTTTCCCTTAAAGATTCACTTAGTGCATTGGCAAGAAAACACAAAAGACAAAGGTTGGTGAAGTAGTAAAAATGAGGCTCTTGCTGCCACACATATGTAATGCCTTAAATGAGAGCATAAAAAAGTGTGAGTAAATACTGTCACAAACAAACCTAAAATTATGCACTTGAAAGAGAAAAATTATTGAACTACAAATTGTGGAAATAATGACTACCTTAGTCAAATTACTCAATGAAAGTCTCCTAGACTTGTAAACACATCAAATAGAAAATGTTGTATAGAATAAAAAATCAAAAGTCAATGCATATTACATCCATAAATGATTCATTAATTGCATTGTCCACGGAGAAAACAAAGACCAAGATTGATGTAGCAAATCGTAATGAGCCTCTCATAGTCACACGTGTGATGCCTTCAATGGGAGTAGAAATGTGTGTAGATAATATCAAAGCAATGAAAGCTTATAATTATGCAAAAATTTCCCAAAAAACATTGTGCCACAAACAATGGAAACAATGAGAAACCCATCTAAATTTCATGACAGAAGAATCTCAATTATTCAAATTCCTTAGAAAAAACATTAGAAACTCTAATGCAAAAATTTTATTTTGCACCAAAAGTAGAACAAAGAGTTGACACCTTTGAACCTACCCACAAACATTTTTTAAACCTGAAACTTCCTTTTTCATGATAATCACTTGCGTTGGAAAGCAAACAAATGACACATGACATTCATTCCCTATGTCCACTTTGTTTATCTCCTTCTCAAGAATGCCATCCACATGGAACACTCCCTTGACCATGGCATCCACATATGCTCTTGTCTCAAATGCAACATCAGTTGCACCTTTCACTTCAAGGTATGCAATTCATTCATGACACAATGAAGGTTAATCTACACAACATGTATGTGTTGAAGAATGCAATAAAGGGATATTTTTTGAGATCTCATTTCCTTAGTCAATTTCAAAAGTCCATGGGAACGTTCAAGATGCCATTGATTCCTCTGAAGATCTTGGATGCTTGGTGTGCCAACATATATTTACCTATCTCCCACTTTCTTTTGCAACTCACATGATATGCCCTTCCCTTTTGTGGCAACACACTTATAACTAAAAATGAAATAGTTAAGAAATTATACCATATTTGTAGACTATTTGTGACATCTTCATATTGAATCTCGATGCAAAGTTACATTCTTCAATGAATGTAAGTCACAAGGAGATGTTGACTTACGCCAAAACCCAACCACAACCTAAAGGAAAAATTCCTTTGAAATAACCACTTACAAAGCCATCCACATGCATACATTGAAGAGATACAATTCCTTTGAATTGTATTTCAAAGGAACACAATTCCTTTGAATTGCATGCACACATACAATTCAAACAAACTTTGAGAAAAAAAAATTCATTTATTATATTAGAGATTTATTACAATTTCCATCTTTCCGATCCTGTGGAAGATATACAGAATTCCATGAGGGTATTCTACCCACCAATATTCCTCCCTTGTCACTAGTATTAGGGTTTCAGGATCCCATCCTGGGTCACGAAGGGGCTCGTCAGATTCTAGGAGTAATATGGAATTTATGGCCAGATCCCCCCCTGGCATCCACATTTCCTACTTTTTGAGACTATCCCTATGGATAACATTTCTGCTACTACAGAGTTGGTCTAAACCCCTAAAAACAAGCGATAACCATGACCCCCTTGGAGTAGGGTCTCGCATCTAGCTTGGGGGTACCTTAGTGCAATCTTTCCTTTTATCCTGTTTTTCAATGTTTTTAATCAGAGATCTAGATTCTAGCAAACACAAAAAATCCTTTCAAACATAGAATGATGCAATGAAAATCACACCATTGTGCAACTCACAGCTTCACATGGCCAAGGTAGATCCTTAACCCTTAGGTAACCTTACAATCTAAAGAGTATCCTCCTCCCCATAAAGAAGTGATGAGTACAATTCTTTCAACTTTGTTAAGCAAGACATGAATTTCCCATTTAGGCTAACTTACCCAACATAAGCGAATTTATTTTAGTCTCGGTACTTAGAAAAATATCGCGACAATAACTTAACAAGACGATTTACAAGACCTTTAAATAGACTTTCATGTTTTAATCATTAATCAACACATAACCTTGTCGCATTGGACAATAAATATATCAAGTTATTTTACTAATATTTAGTGTGCATATAGTCCTTTACTCATTTCATGCAATATCCTCCTATAACTATTTCCACCATGATTCTACGGATTATAATCTTGACTAATCTAACTACAAATCATAGGTAGTAGTTAATGGTTTATGCATGTACCAATACGCTCTTTAGATGAAAGCTATCATTTGATGTACATGTAAATATAGAAGCTAATATTTTATGTACTTAATTTTTATATGGATGCTATCCATGCAATCTAACAAGTAGTTATTGTACCATTTAATGCAAAAGCTAATATTTTTTTGTAAAATTTTGGTAAAAACCTTATTATTTTATGTGGCAATATGAAAATAATAGCATATTTTTGAAACGTGAATAACTTGGTTTGGCATGACGACATTGGGTATTTGGTCTTTGCTTGCATTCATGTTTGCCACCATGTTCCATTGTGGTAGTGGCAACTCCAACAACCTCAAGCACTCCCGTATCTTTGGCAATATCCGTTCCTTGATCGGTTGCCATGGTTCTCATGGTCTTTTCACATCGTTGCTTTGGAGCCATCATTCGCGAATGGGTTTTAGGGATAGAGAAGGAGAAATGAATTCGGGATGGGAGAGCGTAAGATAATATTGCCTAGTTGAAGACCGAGACAGGGGGGTTGAGGTAATTATTTCCCTCTCTAACCCTCTCTCTAATTCCCTCTCTCACAGTCTCTCGGGGTAACTCCCTCTCTCTCTCTCTCTCTCTCTCTCTCTCTCTCTCTCTCTCTAGCTCCCTCTCGCAGCCTCTCGAGGGGGGCATCCTTCTACCTCTCTCTCTCTACCTCCCTCTTGCAGCCTCTTAGGGTCTCCTTCTGCCTCTAAATTGAGTAGAGGGCATGCCTTAATATAGGCAGAAGAAAGTGCATGCCATTGAGAAATGACAAATGATGTATGCTCTAGGAAGAGATGTCCAGAATCCCATAAGCATAGTGGTACAAAATGCTACCTACCCAACTACTATAAAGCATTGTACTTGACTATCACTTTCAGATGGAATGAATGCAATATCATGATGCTTTGGACTTTCACTTAGTATATTTTTCATTAGCAATGTTTTACACAAGATTGTGTTTGTGAGTCCAAGCTAATCTATATTGGAACCTAATTCACTTGTGTAACAGTTGCTCTACATTGTTTATGCCAACATGAATCTAGCCTTCATCTTCCATCCTCCATAACTCCTACCATTCTCTAGATTCATGTTTATCACATGGTATTAGAGCCTAGTCAAGCATGTCTTAGCTCCTCTCCATCTCTTCTTAGCTTAGTTTGAGTGCTAGACCCCATCTCCAACTTCATTTGCATCTCTACCTTTAATGAAGTTTCCATGGCAGCTATAGTTAGCAGCATCCTGTCAGTTTGAAGCTTTCATATCTCTATCCACAGGCCAAATCTCTCTGAATTTCCTTATAGAGAAGTGTTTCTCTGCTTTTAGAGCTCCTCCTTGGCACCTCAATCATTGACATTGGGCAACTATAGCTTCAGCATTGCCTCTTTTCAAAGTTGCTGCCATAACTGCGTCTGCGGATAGCAGCACCTACCTGACTTGGAGGCCTTGGATCTCCCAAACAGAGCAATATCTCCACATGATTGCTTCTAGACATCCTTCCCTCTACTTTAGGCACAACTTTGTGCCACAATAGCTCATGACATTGAGTACTCTATGCTTTCGCATTTCCAGATTTTGTGGTCGCTACCCTGAACTATGCCAATCCATGTACGCACGATGAGATCTTCTTCCACATGGCACAATCTATCATGCTGGTATAGGGATTTTGAAGCCTACCTCATAAGCTACCTCGCCAATAATTTTTGTCCCAAATGATTGCTTGTACGATCTGCTACAGCCAAAAAACCAATTGCCTATTCCTACAAACCCTAAAAATAAACACCATAGCTATTAACATTCAAGCTTCCTTTTTCACTCCATTCTCAAATCCATTTGACAAAGCCAAGTACCGTTACTCAGATGTGCTGCTAAAATCAAGTCATTTACCAAAAAGGAGGGGACTCAAGTTGAAGGACAAGACAAGGAAAAGACAAGCATCAAGAATCATCATCAAGCAGGAAGAAGATTCAAGCTTAAGACTAGACATAGTATCTCTTGGTACTATAGAGTGTGTCTTCACATTACCTTGCACTTGTATCTCTAGACACATTGAAATACAACTCTTTTGCTGGTTAATTGAAGCTTATCAACATGGTAGAGCTTGAGAAAATAGCAAAGTTCAATGGAGAAGGTTTCCATGCCTGGAAGGAAAAGACCATGTACCACCTCATGAGGAAAGACCTATGGGATCTCTTTGAAGATGATGTAAATGACGGGAATGAAGTTTCAGAAAGCGGGATCCTTGCAATAGCTCCACCAAAAACTAAAGAATGGAAGAAGATGAATAACAAGGCACTAGGCATCATTGCCTAGGAACTAAGTGATGATGTGCTACATCATATCTTGGGAGGAACTTGACAGGATGTTTGGTACCCAAGCAAAGAATTCAAAGGTAAAATTACTCATGAAGTTTTCCATGACCATACACATTAACAAGTTCAAGAGTCTAAAAACCTAGCTTCCAACTCTTAAGAAGAATATTGATGAAGATGAAGCAATAGCTGTACTGCTTGCAAGTGTAAATAAGGATCCATATGAGAACCTTGTGTCCACCCTAAGTAATGTTCCAAGTCTCTCACTTAAAGATATTGAGCACTCCCTTCTTGATGAAGAGAACAAACAGAAGAACAAGAATGCAAAAGATGATATCCCATCATATAGGGAAAATCTCTTATATACCAAAGGAGCTGCTAGACCCAAAGGAAGAGGTTGAGGATTCAACGCCGACAACAAAAATTGAATGACATGTCATTATTGTGGTAAGACTAGCCATATAGCCAGTGAATGTTTCCACAAGAAAATAGCACATCACATACAGAATGATCACCACTAGAACCAATTCATGAATGAAGAAGAAGAAGAAGATGCTTCCGCTATCATCAACAACTCTGATAGATTGTTCTAAAAGAATCTTCATTGTATCTTTCATATGATTCTTCTAAAAAACAGTGGTTTTCTCTGTAAAAACCCTTGCCAAATATGTAAAGTTTCAAGCTTTAACTTGACTAGGCTGCGTATGAGCTAGTCTCTTGGGCCATGTCATCATTATGTTAAGACAGCTCCTTCACTCACAGTGGGAGCTTCTCTCTTTTTTTAAAAAAATATATATTTTTTTCTTTGATTAATTTTGACAAAAAGAAGGTCATGAGGCTGTCGTTGTTGTTTTTGGTGATAAAGATGATGATAAAGAAGATGACGATGAAGAAGATGACGACATTGATGATGATGATGATGATGACAAAGCTGATGATAATGATGATCATAAGGCACATAGTCTATTTGACGAGGCGACCCTTCTTTCCGGTGGTGATGAGTTTGATTCTCTTTTTAAATCTTTTTTAAACATTAATTTTTTAAGCGTTAGTAACTATAATATATATAAGCTATATAATTTACTAACTATTAACCTTACTAACTAATGTATAAACTAACTAACCAATTGGATTTACTAACTTAAAAACTAACTAACTTACCAATTGGCTTTACTAACTTATATTTGCACTGGAATATTACAATAATGGCAAGAAATCCACCACCGAGACCAATAGAGGTAAGATACTTAGTCGAGTAAAGGCAAGAATTAGCATTACACTTGACAATGGAATCATCATTGTAACATATGCAAACATCCCTGGGCATTCTTCACAAGGCCACAAAAATCAATGGATCAATATCTTTGTTTTACGAAGCCAATATAGGTCAACTATATGGAACAAAGTTGTAAAGTTTTGCACAGATTGGATGTCCATATAGACATGTGAAATTAGATCATCCATGGTAGCATCATGCAAAACCATGTGCAAGAGAATAAGAAAATAATTATTGTCGGATAAAAAGTTCTCACCATTTCCAAGAGAAAGAAGATAGTCAATGAAGCTTTAGTTTCCCAAAATGTCAGCCTCCATTGCCACATGCATATTTTGGGATAAATTTAACATTCACATATGATTCTAAAGAGGAGAATGGCAAAGAGTTTCATTCACCATATCTTCATGCCTAGCCTTGGGAATGATTGGCAATATCTAACAGAAATCGTCATTGAAAAGAATCATCTTTTCTCCAAATGGTAGGTTGGATACCATGACATCTTTATGAGTCCTATCTCATGCTTCAAAAGCCAAACATCCCAAATAATAAGGCTAGTCACTCATATCAAATCCACAATCTATCCTTGAATATGGATACTGTAGCATGATGTGCTAGTTAGCTTGAGGGGTATCTTGAATCTAGAGTGGGTGTTGCAACCTTTTGGCAACAAGCAAGCTACACTTCTAGATGATGCTTTCGCCAACACAACTTTTTCCTCCCCCTAAAATCTTGCAAATAGACAATTGTATAAGTGCATTTCTCATGACTCTCCAATGCAATATTTTACACATTATTCGCAACCGTAAGAACTTCTACAAATGCTCTCATTTGACAACCCTCTAAACTAGACTCCATTGAACTTTTTCCATACTGCTCTACAATGTCTTCTGCATGCATCAATCCAATGTTGAAAGCCATTTCTTGAATAGCAAGATATGACCATGGGTAGCAACCAAGGTATCAAAATGTCATCTATCATGTCAACTTTAAACTACTTTCATAATTGACCCAAATCCACATGGTCATGAGAAACCAATAAGGTAGCAAAAAGTGCATGTAACTGTCTATGTTTGTACCATCACCACTTCCTCCATACAAACAAACCATTCATGATCACTTTTTAATGACCCCTTTGCCATGTAGGTTGCTTAGAATGTAGGTTATGAAACCTCATCCATAGTATGCACGTCTTCATGTTTGACCCAAATCATGTCAACTTTAAACTACTTTCATAATTGACCCAAATCCACATGGTCATCAGAAACCAATAGGGTAGCAAAAAGTGCATGTAACTGTCTATGTTTGTACCATCACCACTTCTTCCATACAAACAAACCATTCATTATCACTTTTTAATGACCCCTTTGCCATGTAGGTTGCTTAGAATGTAGGTTACGAAACCTCATCCATAGTATGCACGTCTTCATGTTTGCACTGTCATTGCTTCTTCCACACACACAAACCACTCATGATCACTTTTCGGCAAACCCTTGGCCATGCAAGTTACTTTAAATGTAGGGTACAAAACCTCATCCACAATATGCACTTCCTCAAAAGATTTGCATCGTGTGTATTATGTTAGAAGCATATGTAGGTAATAAATCTCACCTGCAAAAGGTAGGACAATGTAAAAGTGACCACAAGTATTGCCTTTTTTTCGCTTAGTCCATCCATTCCTTCTTGTAATCTAAACCCACTTTGTAGGGAAGTCCTAGTACAACAATTCACTTGGATTTAGTTGATTGCTAACAAACCACCCTTGTCAAGGTTGTCTTTTGAACCTTGCCATCAATAAAACTAGTTCTCCAATGTCATCATTATCATGAAAAGTGAACATGTTTCATCCAACCAAGTGTATATACAAGCGTTGAACATTAGGTTTATCGTTATGCAATCTATAATCACAGATCTTCCAACATGCCCTAGAAGTAGAAACATACAATGTAGCAAGATCTAGATCTCATTAACATTGTCGGCACATTTGACAAACTATTTGTTGTGACTTGGAACCTGACAGTAGCATGATCATGTCCCTTATATACATATCTATAAATATATCTCACAGTAGATATGGTAGAACAAACCTCCACTTTGGTATAATAGGCATTGTATTTCAAGAAAGATATAGATTGTAAGGCACTACCCACTGGTTATCAAGGAGCACACCTCTAATCGTGGCTCTTTTTCCATCATTTCTTCTCATGTAAATAGGGTAACCTTGCTCATCATCCATAGTGGCACTT
This sequence comes from Lygodium microphyllum, assembly GCF_053477565.2. Lineage (NCBI taxonomy): Eukaryota > Viridiplantae > Streptophyta > Polypodiopsida > Schizaeales > Lygodiaceae > Lygodium > Lygodium microphyllum. The sequence continues at coordinate 136,817,923 of NC_141147.1, forward strand.
GCAAAGCTTCGCATGTGATGCCTTGAGCACTTGCCATCCACCATGCACAGGCTATTTTGTCTTTGATTGCCACATGGACCATGCATATTACATGCAATAATAGTCTAAAACAATTCAGGAAATCTCTCTTTGTTAGAAAGCTTAGCACAAGCCACTCTCCGTACTATTCTACATTAGTTGACTTATAATCACTCTCCATGATCAACAAAGTATGTGAGTGTGGCAAGCCACACTTTTGAAACTCCACCACACTAATGTGTCCTACAACTTTTTTTTAAAAAAAGGAATCCAACATGTCTTTCTATTTTTGATAAAAAGACCCTTTGTAGTCAAACCTGGCCTATTGTGCAACATTTCCCCATGCAATATAGCAGCATTAATCTCTTATCATCATGGATTGTAGATGAATGAAACAAAAATATTAGGCTTACCTCTACAATGAACAATTGCTCTTGCATCTCGATACATTTGGTATATGTGGGCTCGGCTACCAGTAAATGATGACAGAAGAACGATATGCTTACCAACAAACCTTCTAAACATAGAACAATGTCCATTATTTGCAACCTCTGTATGCAAACTAGACTGATTGAGGTGATACCAAGTCAACCTAGACTCCTCTATATTGCAATAAGCATGCATAATTAACTATTGCAACAATCATCCACCACATAACAAACAAATGATAGTATTTGATTGAATTTGAATATGAAATGCATAATATTGCATCTGTGTGATGCATTCCTTATTGGATACTTGCTCCAAAGCGATATCCAAGGTTATATTCATGTATCAAATTTTCATGTTTCACCATTGGGAAATAGAAAAACATAAAGTAATAGCATGTAGCTTCTATGCCAGTTGGATATAGAGATGAAGGCACCATTCCTTGTATGCACCTTTATGCCATGATGTTATAAGGTATCATCATCACCTTTCCCCATCATTATAGCAGTAACTTCATTACCATTAGGCACAAAGTATTATCTTGAGGTGCCTCAACCTTCCACAATAGTCATTCTTAACTCTATTGTAAGGTTTTGAAGCAAGATCTCACACAATGAACCAAATGCACGAGCATGCATCATTGCTTGGAGTAATGCTAATAGTTCATGGTTTAGATTTGGCATAACATTCATTCTATTCTAAAGTTCATGCTTAGTGCCATACATGTATAATTATGTAAATCTTTGACCAATATGGTATTGGGAATCCAACACCAGAAAACCAATAGGATGATAAACCAAACCATAGACATGAAAGGTGTAACCATTTTATCCATCAACCAGTGTCTCATCTATTTTAGCACCCATGAACACAAAAGTAAGCATATAATTGTATGCGTGGATGTTTTTCTTGAATTGAGTACTATGCACATGCTCTTAAAGTAACAAAATTTTCAAGGGCTCCAATCATACTTGAAGGGGTGGCAAATAAACTTTTCCATTTTTGACAATAATACTTTCCCACTTTTAAACCATCTACAGACTTTAAACTCACAACTCCAAATATTTGCATGACAATGAGAACACACTTTATTCATTTTTGAAATGCTCTAAGCTCTAAGATCATGTATTTGAAGTGCACACATTGATGGATGAATTTCAATTGTTAGAATATTATCTTGAAGTCCAAGGACTCCACTATTAGAAGGATCAAACCTTGGAGGTCAACTAAACTTTGGTTATCAACTAGTCTTTCATAAAAGTGTAATGTTGTGCCTCATATGCAACATTGGGTGCACTTGACTTGCAAGCATGGAAACATTCAACATTTGAATTGTAAGAGCACCATGATAATTCCCATTTCTAATAATAGGGGACATTCCATATGCTTGAGTGGTTACAGAGATGATTTGTTGGGAAGTAAACAATTGATGAGACATACCATTTCCATTTGTATGGAAATATAAAAAAGAGCTAATTGAATCCTATACATCTGAGTGCAAAGTCTTGCATGATGTCTTCAACTAACACTTGTAGAGTTTAACCAAAGTCTATGCAGTTGTAGCATCATGGGCTCCCTTGACCGGCACATTGGGAGCCATTGGTGGTAAGGATATTAAGATCTATTCGAAAAAAGAAAAGAAATTAAAAAATGTCATCGATGAGAATAACATGGACACACACACACACACACACACACACACATTATTTTAATAATCAAATTATCAATGAGTACTTCGTGACAACTAATTCAAACAAAGAAAAATTCCAAGATAAATGGAGAAACAAAACACAAGACCTTTATCCTCATTGTAAGATACATTTGATAGAAATTCATAACTAGCATGATCATATGTGGTCTACCACCTAACTCTAGAAGGGCCAACAACTGTGTTTCCACCACCAAAGGGATGCACACCACTCGTCATAATAGGCAAAACACTATTAGTTCTTCTACCAACCACTTCATTAGTTAGCTTGACAGTCACAACATTAAGATGTCCAAGGTGTAGGTCATGCGCTCAGCCTTAATTTTATCAAATTGAGACTTCAAGTTTTGAACCACCGATCCCTCTTCCCCACCCCACAACATGGCCCACATTTCCCCATATAACTCACTCGTATGCTAGAAGCAACATCTAGTGATACATGGAGATCAACATCAACTCATCTTTCCAAGTAAATGTCCCACTACATTTTGCGAACACAATTTCTCTACATAGGCCTTGGAGATCCTGCAAAACGTTAGACTTCCAAGCAATGTCCTACTACATTGCACATTCCAATTGCTTCCAAAAGCTCCACATCTCTTCCACAAGGGTGGAATTGACTCCAATATTAGAGATTTGCCTACTCTGGATTGCACTCAATGCTCATTCAATGGCTTTGCCTCTAACCATTTCCTTGGCCTTCCTCACATTCATATGCCTTTGTAGAGTGGATGCAATGACATTTGGGATGTCACTATCAAAGGTCTCAATAGTGGCATAGTGATTGCGCACCTTCATATATGCGAAAATAATATGAAACAAATGATTTGTAATCAATCTTGGAATATCTTGTGATCAAGAGACTCTAGCTCTTGAAAATTTCTTAACTCTAAAACTCATTGACTCAAGTTTGATTAAAAACATTTGGAAATGATGATATACTATGCATTCTATGTTATTGTCAAGATTAGAGAAGACTTTGAAATGAAAATGTTCATTAAACTATGTTTATGAATCAAAAGTTTGCAAATTTAGAGTAATTTTGTATATCAAACATGTAAGTTGTTCTAAGAAACACTAAGTTAAAGTTTTCTTTAACAGGTATTACCAAGTGTAAAGGAGTTGGGACATGCCTCTTAATACATCTCTTGAAGATTTTCATATAGAAAACTTACATTATGGAAATTTCTAATCTAATATGCATGAGGATGTGTTAGGTTTGTGTATGTATGCTTAGAAGGTCATTTCCATTTGTGTAAACAACTTTGATGTTCTATTGGCATTTACATGGTTGTTCGTACATAATTATATTTATTTTCATTTGAAAGTATATTAAGTCTAGTAAAAATGGATTAGGTTTAAAGGGGAAAATGGAGTTGGACTCCTTTAAGAACTACTTGATACATAACCTTATTGGTGGTACTACCATGCAGTGATCCAAATGGGTTCTTTCATAAACTAATCATGGTCTTTTGAGTATATGCCATCTTAATTTGTATATATTGATTATTATGTGCAAATACTCTATTACTACATGATAAAAATATTTATAACTTGCAAGGATATATTTAAACTCCACTCTCAAGTCTTTTGAACCTAGCAACATGAGTCAAGGTCCACTTTTAGAAACTACTTTATGTTAATCCTTTCATCATAGTTATTGTTGTGATTCACTTTTTTAGTAATTTGAAGCTAAACCAAAAAGGATACATTGTGAGATTCTCAAATACTCGGGTTGTCATACTTTTCTAAAGATTGAAATATCATGACATTTCAAATAAGATATTCAATTTAGGAGTTAATTATAGCTTAGAAAGAGACCACCAAGATACATTATAAAAATTGAGAGTATTTTTGAAACTCATGTTTGAGTTTAGAAAATGCACTAGTTGAACAATAGAAAAAATGTAATATAAAACACAACATATATCTAAGCATGAAATAGAAAGAATCATGATTAGTATAGACCTACTACAAGTCATGTAGAATATTTTAATGGTAGGCATGGAAAGAAAAGAGCAAGGTAAGGGGAAAATATACACTAAAATTTGTATTTGTCTCATCAATATTAAACAAAAAGATATTATACATAACTCCCAAGTGTCAGTGTATTAGAGAATGAGACTATCACTCCACACAATCCCAAGTGTTTAGTGGCATGTGTAATGGATTATGGGATGTGTCACTCCACACACTCCCAAGTGTTAAGTGGCATGTGTTATGGATTATGGGATGTGTCACTCCACACATTCCTAAGTGTTAAGTGGCATTATATGTGATGGGATGTGATTATTGACAGACGGTTTAAAGATGGCATGTGTTTAGGCCCACACTTCTCTTTTCCCTCCCTCCATCTTTAGTCTTCTAGTTGTCTCTTCCCTCCTTCCTCCCCCCCCCCCCCCCCGCCCCCCAACTCTTCTTTTGTTTCTTCTCTCCTTCCTCCCCTCTTCCCTTGGCACCCTTCTCTGACTCCTAAATGAAGATCTCCTCCTGGCCAACTTTAAGCTCGCAAAAGAGCCCCTTCATTATTATGTCTCCTGTCTTTGGGCATATCTTCCCCCACCTACTCACTCTTACCATCGCCTATTGCTATAAATGTGTAGCTCCCTTGCTTGCCCATGTACCTTCCTTGCTCCTACCACCTACTAATGCCCTCCCTTACTTCTGCCACCTATTGTTGCAAGTGGATGCCATAAGTGTATTGTCATGTGCTCCACTGCCTACATTAGCCCATGGAGCATGCTATTTGATATCCACGTTCCCTGGTTGCTACTTGATATGTGTTCAATATCCATGTTCTGATATGTGTTCAATATCCATGTTCTCTGGTTGTTATTACTCAATATTCCATGGCAGCTAGCTAGCTTGCGCAAAGAGAGAGAGAGAGAGAGAGAGAGAGAGAGAGAGAGAGAGAGAGAGAGAGAGAGAGAGAGAGAGAGAGAGAGAGAGAGGTTTGCTAGTTTGGAAAATTTGATCAAAGCCAAGTCGTCAGTCTGGCATAAGGTTGAGGAGGAAGAGGTTATCAAGTGTAAGTTTGAATAAGGCTAGGCTAGCGGCATAAAGTTGCATAAGGTTGGGCTAGTTTGCATATGGCTGAGAGACAAAAGGTGCAAAGCTAAGGATATTTATGCTCTGCAGGCCTCTACAAATCCATTGATGAAGATAGTGCCTTAAAAGTTGATGCTTCTATAAAGATAGTGCCCAATGCAACCCCCTGGCCAATGCATTAGCTTAAGGACATACAAGGTGGCCCTTTGCATGATTCTGTGATAGCACATGAAGAAAACAAGATCACAAGGTTTCTCATTGTGTAGAACCCATAAGTGTATACTAGATCCAAATCCGCAATACTAGAATATGAAGATTGGCCACATTTGTGCCTGCAATATCTTCATTTGAAGGTATGTATCCCCTTGCTACTTAACAAAGATGAAGGCACCCATACAACCCCAATATGCCAACCTCTTGTTGACAATCTTCCTTCAAGATGTGCATCAAATCTTATGGCTACAAATGCAAAAAACATAGATGGAGTTCCTAACACAGAAGCCCATACCTCAAGCGTGGCTGAAACCCTCTATTGCTGCAAGTTGTCCAAATGAAATCATGGATGAGGCAAATGTGTAGATGCATATGTTAATAAGCTCCTAATGGTAGAGCTTAACAAAGGTGCAAGTATCAAAGGCCAAATAGCAGCTCTTGTCAAGACAAGTTACACCATAGTTTGCGTGCTAGAAGCAATGCAATCACAAGTGCATAAGAAGGCTTAGTGCGTAATAAGACGGATTTGCTAGGGCAAGATGGACTTAGTAAGGCTAGCCACAAGTGTATATCCAAAACCTCTACTTCTACTCAAGGTTTGTATCTTTTTTATCTATCTTCTATACTATATTATATACTGATGTTAAAACATTGTTTTTAAATAAAAGAAGTTTCAAAAAACAATGTAAAGGAACACCAACTTGGTACAAAGTGCAGTGTGGTGGCATCGCATGGAGTGCAAATGTGCCACGCAAAGCAAGGTTGCAATCCAAACTCTCCTACAAACATATGTATAAATTAGCAACCATTTTGAGGGCTAGTACTAAAACATGAAAGAATTGAGGTGCTAATCTTTCCTTTGGGAAATAAAATCAAAAGGTTTAATGGCACTATCTTTGCCCTTTTTAAAGTATGTATGCTTGCACCAAGTAGCTCACTATTGGCCATGTTCATGATCCTAATTGCTCCTCCAAAATTTAAGGCGACTACTAAATATCCACTGCAACTCTCCTTTGACTTCTCTGCACTAGCCTCCAAGTTAAAGGTGGCTACTAAAGATCTATAATGACTCGTGTAATGGCTATCAAATTTGTCCCTCCAAAATTAAAGCTTGCGAATTCTCCCATTGGAAAAAGACTTTTTTTTTGCATTTTCTTCATTTTTTGCACCACTTGATTAAAAAATGTATTCTAATTCTAATTCAAACAATCCTATTCTTGGCATGGGAAAAAACACGTTGGCTATTTTCCTTTCACTAAGGCTAAGTTTTTAAAAAAGTTTTATGTTTAGTTTGATTTAGGAGTGCTCAGTTTCTTGCCACAAAGGGTTGGAGTGAGGCTGGGGAGTTCTTTCCATTCTAAAGTAAAAAAACTGCAATACTTTTTTTCAAATGGCGCGAGAACTGTATTGAGAAATTAATAATATTTACATAATCAGTAATAGGTGGGGATGCTTAGAGAGGGAAGCAAAAATGTAATACTTCCTCTGAGTATTTAGTTTCGGGAAACCTTCTTCGACGCGCTCAGGCCAACGTTCGATGGTAATCTGCATGTCGTTTCACTTCATGTGGCGTACAAGGCGACGCTTGCTGTCCGCTTAATACCGCTGCGACGGGTTTGCTCATATGCTAGCTGCTGTTGTCTTTGCGCGGTGACAATATGCAGCAGGGCGGACAGCTTAATGTAGTGACGATTGGAACATCAATCTGTCTCATCATGAGCAATAGACGAATCCTGTGCCTGGGACAGGTGTAGGCGCTAGAATGAGCAGATGCAGGAACACGTAATAATAAATATAGGTGCTAGGACCTTGGGTGAAGGCACAGAGAGAGAGAGAGAGAGAGGCGCTGCCATGATATGAGGGATGGTCGGAGAGAATCAGGCGTGCAGAGGTGATATAAAAGTAGATAGTAGAAGAAAATGATCGGCCGGCGAGCGGGGAAGGTGTGGTATGGGATACTGCAGGATGCAGAGAGCGCCCTCATGCAGAATGTCAGGCAGGTGGAGGCGGAGGCCGGTGATCAGGCGAGCATGGCGGCAATTATGGTGCAGGACGTAAAAGACGTAGAGTGGGCGCCGGCGAGGAAGCTGCTGGTGCACCGGGCGACGGAGGAGGTGGTTTCGTCGTACGAGGCGCTGGAGGTGAAGCTCTTCGCATCGGGGTGGGAGCGCGCCAGCGACGCCCCGCCGAGCGTCCGCGAGTACCACCGCGAGGACTCGCCGGGGCCCTTCTCCCACTTCCTCTCCCTCCCCAACAACGTCGAGTTCCGGAACCTCAAGACCATCCACCTTTACAACATCGTCGTCCAGACCCGCACGGCCTTCGAGCTCCGCGACGTCATCCTCAAGACCTACCACGCCAAGCGACCCAACGTCTAATCAAATATTTTAATGACTGACGGCTATCTCTTATCGCCAGCGTATAACATAATATGCTTTTTCTGTACAAGTATCGAGATAGTCTCTCGATCATGTCGCAGGTCGACGCTTCCATTCAACACACGACCGACAGTGCAGAGACATAGAAACCGGCCATACTGGATCCATATTCTTGACGCCGGACTTCGTCCGTAGCTCGCGATCGACCTGCATATATAATGATGGGCTCGTACGCTTTGAGAAATCATATAGTGAAGCATCTGCGCATAATATTAGTGGGCTCCGCAAGCGGCCGTCCTTGATGCCAAGCAGATTGCATGGAAATAGATCAATCTCATTGCCAATAAAATTTCAACCGTGAGTGCTGTATGTATACAATGTTAATCTAAGGGAGGATGGTTTTTTTCTGCAAGTCCACAGCAATACAGTCGATATTGATGTGGGTAACGATAATCTGTATCGTAAAAAGGCCAGAAAGGACGAACCCTTCCTCAGATGGGGGATTCTGGCCCCTACCTCTATAATCCCGATCGTCAGCAGCTTGATTGAATCCTCTTCACATGCCCTCATTGTTCCCCCATACTGACTTGAACATTTTACTGCTAAGGAACAGCCACACTGCCCTTGCACAACGAAACGATGTAGACCCAATGTTTAGAAAAAACAGAGCTTTAATGTAAAGTGAATTGCAAATTTTTTAAAATAACCTTCAAAATTGAAGGAAGAAGATTTAAAACCTCGAACTTTTGAAAAATTTTAGTTATAAAAATGGCAAATATATCTAATTTGATTTAAAAGTTATTGCAAAAATTTGAGTTAGAGGTTTTTGTATCTGCTATGAAAAATGTTTTTCGTGAACCCTGTCAGTAACAATAGACCACTCAAAAGGCATGCTCCAAAGAAAGCATTCTTGATCGGCGCCAACGAAGAAGATATTGTTAAGTGTTGGATTTGTATGTACGTTATGAACTTAGGATAAGATGAATTGTGAGTTTCTTTACAACATCTATTTGCGTCTGGGGAAAAAAAAGAGCACTAATGGTTGAGGATGGACTCCCTCAAGAGAGCAAATTACATATCGGCTTGCTAATAACTCCATTGTTCAAAATCATACCTCGAAGCACTACATCAAATGCTTCAAGTATGATCATCCTTCTTGTTGATTCCATCAAGAATTCAACTATGACAAAGAGAACACATTCACTTTGCTCATTGCATTAACCCAAGCTCTTGAAGTGAACCTCGCAAGCGTGAATAAAGGAAAACTAGCTAGGTTATTGACCATACCTGTTAACTATGCTTTGCACGGTTGGCATCATTGGGAAGCTCACGAGACTACGCATTGCTTGCCTCATATTTTTGTGAGTCCCTTTGCTCATAAAAAGTAAAATAAATAGTACACTTCACGTGCAACAAACAATGCACTCCATGCATAATGCTGCATTTGCTAAAGCTACTTCAATGTATGACATAAATTCTTAGATGTCAAATGTGGGTTTTATGCGAGTCATGCAATTCATACTTTTTATATATTTATTTTTGCAAAATCTTAAAGTAATTCATCATTTAGTGTCACATCCTTAGATACATCCACACCTTTCATAGCGGATCCTAACTGACAATGTTTTAATGTTTACAAACTATTATAACAAATCATTCACATCTCAAAGACTTTGTTGAGCTCTCTCTCTCTCTCTCTCTCTCTCTCTCTCTCTCTCTCTCTCTCTCTCTCTCTCTCTCTCTCTCTCTCTCTCTCTCTCATGTAGGTAAACACTAATTTCAAGTCAACATAGAAACAATAGTTCCATACCAATTGTTTGAAATGTTATAAGTTAGTACTATGGGGAAAAATGAAAGATTTATGTTTTGGAAGCAATTTGCCAAAAATGTGAACAATGTTGTTCTTAGAGTTTGTTTGCATTCTTGGGTCATTCAAATTAGTATTTGACGCCAACAAGGTTGTAGCATAGTGGATCTTGCGTGAGATGAGTTCAAGCAGGTGCGTAACCTTGATTCCTTCATCCCGCATCCCCGAAGGGACAAATCTATTTACATCCAAATTAGTATTTGACACTTTTAGAATTTTTTTTTGTAATATGACTTTGTGATCTTATATTCATTAAACATCTTAAAACTAAGGTAGGCAAAAAGCAAAATGTAAAATGAAGCATAATGGTATTGCATGAGGGATATAGTAAATGCTAGTAGTTTTTCCATTGAAGGTGTGTAGCACGCACGCACGCACGCGCGCGCGCGCACACACACACACACACACTCTCTCTCTCTCTCTCTCTCTCTCTCTCTCTCTCTCTCTCTCTCTCTCTCTCTCTCTCTCTCTCTCTCTCTATTATGAGTTAAACATCCATTAGTTTAATGCCCTAAACTAATCCATGTCTTTTTGACATAAGAGAATATGTTTAATAGTAACTATGTATTCCCCTAGCTTCTCGTACAATCATAGTGAGCATTCATTTAGGCATTACCTTTAAAATTTCCATACGCCTTAGCATTAGATTTCCTTTTTAAAGATACAATCAAGACATGGCAAAGTGAAAATATTGCTAGATAGTGATGAGGAAACTACACCCAAGGCATAAAGCTAGTCAATGCCATTTTAAATTCCTCATGTCACCTTCTTTATAAGAGCTAATGCTGCACATAGAACTTGATAATATTCAATCAATTCTATTAATGTTGAGTGTTTATTACCTATCTCATCTCTTTTAAAGTAGGCACTTTAAAAGCTTGTCTTTAATAAGAGAGGGTTTAGTCAATCACATGGTTAGTATGGGCACCTAGTTAGCACCCAATTAGGTCATGGAAAGAGATAGCTAGGTGGGTCTTTATGAGTAGATGAGAATATTGATCCATCCCCAAGTAGTGGGCCTAATGAGTCATGGTATCCTTTTTCTTCTATTATGGAAGACTTAAGCAATGAAATTATCCTCTTTCGTCTCTCATAACTCCACTCATCAAGTACTATTGTGGAACATATATGATGCATATGACCACAAGAGGTAGATGGCATGTTCCCAGCTCACAGCCACCTATACCTAGCCCAAACATGCAAGTGCATGCATCCACAACCTCCTTTACCTCACAAGGAGTATGGCTAACCTTTTGAGAAATATTTGACATGTCTTTGCTCTATTAAAAAATCATACAACTAATACATTTATATATTTTTGGACTTGCACATATTGATATGCATCATGATTCTATCATACCCATTCACATTTTTAATGCTAAATTTGTACATTACCACTCATGCATTGGCAACTGTTAATGATTTGATACTTTTATATGTTTTTAAGTTTTATATCAAAGAAATCTCGCATACTTGTGCAAGTTGATGGTTGTATGCATGTTTAGGTGGTACACTAGCTACTTATTTTCGGGGTACCACAAGAGGTTTAGTGCTTTGGTAGCTAGTGTATTCTAGATGAGAGAGAGGCTCATTGTTAAAGGGGAATAAAAATTTAATATTACATTCAGGAATATTGGATAATCCTCCAATGCTACCATTAAACTTTACGAATGGGAAAAAAGAAATTTCTAGTGCTTGACAAGCTTGTTATGGCTCTTGAAGACTGAAGTTAGTGGTTTGCTCCATCATGAAATGATCTCTATGGGCCATCAATATGATGCGGCAACAACAATCCTACCAAGTGGAAAAGAAGTCATTTGTACATCAAAATTGAAATGATGGCAAATGTAAAAGTTCCCCCACCAATGTTCTTCCAAAAGTATGAAGAGACATGTACCTTCCTCCCCCTCCCCTGTCTACTCACCAACCTCCACCATTACATCTTTTGGGAGTGATCAGTTTACACCTTTGCCATCCAATAGGAAGAGAAAAGCATTTTCGAATCTTCACCCTCATTGGCCATTGATTCAAAGAAGCATAAGTGCAAGATGGCCGATTTGAACACATCGAGCACGAAGGTATTGCATGATGGTGTTTATGCATCCATGGATATTGTTGCATACATGCATGCATGCTAGTAATTTGATGTGTTGCAAGCAATTTTTATTGTTATTTTATTGCTTTATTATTAAGTATCAAGGATTTGTTCTCCCTAGACATGGAAAGTTGTGTTGATGTCCCCAATAGTACCATTTGAAGGGAAGACATCTTTTGCATGACAAAATCCTAGGCCCATGAAGTGTATGGCCTTTCTAACTCAGGGAAGGATTCCTGAGCAATTACTGAGGCTAACTTCATAGCTTAGACTAATTGACCTACTTCATGGAGATGCCAAAGAGGGGTAGCAAAGTCAAGTGCAAGGACGTAAAACTAGAATTCTAGCCTAAGTTCTATACATTGTTTACTTCAATTTATCAAGAGCTGTTAGGGGATTACAACATAGGGGCTACAAAACCCTTTGCTAGGGGATTTTTGTTCAAGCACTTGAAGGGTCCAATGGATTGGGCATTATTTGTAGGAAGTATTACAGTAACCATGGATTCTGTTAAGTTGCAGGCTAAGAAGCAAAGATGGAGTGTGTTCCATTCCTCCTCCATGTAGTAAAATTCTTGATGATTATCATGGATGATTCTGATGGAAACCATGGCATTGCCATTGCTAATATGCATGAGGTCAAGAAGGTATTATTATATGGTCCACAATCATTTGTAAACTTCAATAGAATAGAGAGTCTACTAGCAAGCAAGTATGTATTGATTCTGTCAAAACACATTGAAGTGGTCCACCAACTTGACTTGCATAAATTTGATATGTAAAGAGATGAAAGGGCTCATGCTCTCACCAATAGTCTATAGGGTAGTTGCATGACACAGTCATATCTTTGTAGTGGCTAGCATTGGACAAAGGAGATGCATAGGATGCATCAAAAGTGGAAAATTTGGAAACTTGAGTTCACTAGCTATCACCCCCGAGGAGTCCACTTTATAGAACATGTAAGATACCACGTGAGTTTAAAAGAAAGGGTATTATATTTAGTAAAATTTACAAGATTATATTAACAAAAGGGATTTTTTAATTACAATTTAAAAAAAATCCATAAGTCTAGTAAAGTAAAAGGGGTCATTTTAAGGCCTTATAGCATTTAAAGAAAGGGTATTTCTTGATATCCTTTGAACACATGTTATATAGATGATTTCTTATAAGTGGACTCCCTAAGCTATCACCTCATCATACAAAAGTTACAAGTAGTAGTATTTGACAAAATGTTGAGACAAAAGCTTTACATTGGGCTTAGGAGGAACATGATCAAGTGAAACATGAGGAGATCCTTGCATATACACACATCTCGACTTTGTTTGAAGTATGCAATTAAATAGAAATACGATTACTTTATTCCATGTCCTAGCACTAAAATTTCCACCCACAAACATGGTTATAAGTGATGAGGATAAGATTTGTATTGCTTGTGGCCTTCTAATGTATGATGAGGATGTGCTCACACAATCACATTGCCATGCAACCATACTTATCATATTTATTGTTTTATACATGTTTCTATCATGCATGAGGGCACGTGCATGAGTTGAGGTTGTAAACAACGAATATCACATGTAATGAGGTATTTGTTTGTCTTACAGAGTATTGATGCATAAGCAGTGCCATCTTCAATACTAGTCGACAACTTGTAAGAGAGGGGAAATAAAATAATGAGGATAAAATACCAGCTACACTAGTTGGTATAAAAGGTGTAAGGGATTGGATTTTTGACTATCAGATTATAATAATACAAGTATCCTTCATCTTCTCCCTCTCTCCAGCTTTCATGATTGTCTTCTCTCTCTTATTGTCTTTCTGTCTCCATTTCTCGTCTCTCTCTCTCTCCTTGTCACTTTCTTTTTCTCTCTTTTGCACTTCTTCTTCTCTCTCTTCTACAGTATTCTCTCTCCTCTTTCTGTCTCCCCAATCCTCTCCTTGACGATTGTTATCATAGCCATAGGTTCTTGATCCAATTGGCTAACATTCCATTCAATTAGCCTTTTTCAGTCACACAGATTTAAGAGCCACAAGTACACATGTACAGACATGACATGGAGCAGCAATGCAGTTATCAAGGAATTTTGGACCACAAGTACTGCAGGTCTGGAGTATTAATAGAGTCTTGGACCAAGTTTGAAAGTTGGAAGACCAGATTTAGCAGCTCGTGGGTCATTTTTGGCCAATTTTGAAGGTATTTTCTTAAAAGACAATGGTAAATGGAGTAGAAGAGGGAAAAGTCTTGGTTATTTTTCAAGAACAGTCTTTCTCTCTCTTTCTTTTCAAGCTCCTCTCAAGCTTCCACGGAGGAGATTAGCCCATTCTTCCTATGTGTGCCACCATTTGCAGCAGACACGCTTTGAACCTACAATGCCATAGACACTTTGTCTCTCTGTGTGCCACCATTTACACAACAGACAGACCTCCATTTAACAAGAAGGATCATCCTCCATCTTCGTCATCATCAATAGAAGAAGAAGAAGAAGGAGAACACAAGGAGTTGCTCCTTCAAGACTCTCTCCATTGAGTTGATCACCTCATCACACTGAGAGCTACTGTGTTAGAGGTGCTTACCAAAATAGGCATTCAAGGTTGGAATCTAATCTAATGGTATGCATTGCAGCCAGCTTCATGGATAGAAAATCCACTTGCCTCTGCAAGGATTGCACATAGTTTATGATTTCATCCAATACAACAGCTCTTCCAGTCACCTTCCCATAGCTTGGGACAAGATCTTGCAAATATTTCATTCGCTCATTGATCTTATCTCTCCTAACCCTTTCAGCCAAGTTATGGTTGTCTATGACTTGGCCCCTCCTAGCTTTCACATGGATGAAGTCTTTCTTGGATGCATCTACCATCTTTGAAGGCTCCTTCCTAGAGGCTTGAGTTGAATCCATAGAGTTTTTAGCCTCTTGATCATTCAGTTTTTTATGCTTTGCTTGGACATTGTTTGAATTCTGAGCCTAATGGGATGGTCTGATTGACTCGACTTTCCACTTCTTTTTGGCGGATTTAGTAGAAGGCCCAGTTGCCTCTCTAATTGAGATTTGAAGGCAAATTGATTGTGTAGATGAAGTGTGATTGATGTGGAGATGTAGGACTTTTTTTAAAAAAGTTCACTAGTAGAGATGTCATAGCAATGACAAGGAAGAAGACTTGAGAAGCCATCACATGCAAAGATAGCCAGAAACAAAAAGAAGAAGAAGAAATCAGAAGTAGTAGGTGAAGGACCATAGAAATTGTTGCTTTTGATGCTCTCCACGTGTCAAGAACCTCCCAGGGTTCTCAACAATTTGTCTCTCTAAAGTGAGATCATTATTTCTCGAAGATGAATCGATGTAACAGGCAGCTGAAATGATGCTAGGATGAAGAAGATTATGCAGTGATTTGATCATACAGTGTCGAGATGGACAGAGGCATTCTATGGTAGATTGAACATGATTATCCTCTAGAGCATTATGGTTTTCCTTGCAACAAAATAGGCAAAACATCTTGCATGATATCAATCAAGTTGTAATGTAATCTAGCCTGCTTTCAGTGTCATATCTCCCTCTACAGATACCATCTTTCAGAGTTACAATAGTTGAGCAAGGTGTGGGTTCAGGCTTTCATTAGTAAGACTCTTGCATGTCCGTAAAGAACTTGTGGTGTCAAGCTAACCCTCAATGGCCTCTGGCTTGTCAAATTCTCTTCTACAATTTCAGCATTGTCTTTGATCCAAACAGTTCTTGACGTTTTGTATAACTAACGGATGATTCATCAAGAGAATCATGAAGAAGGCTTACTGCCACGACCACTTTGTTGTCATTAATTGATGTCAAAAGCATTGTAGTTTCCATGCAATGCACCAGATAAGGGTCCCTATCAGCCCGTGTGTGGCCATGATAAGTTCATTCAGCTAACTCAAATGCTTTAATGACAACTAGGTCTCTAAAGATCTCATATTGCTACTGGGTACTGTGAAGGATGTCCTGGGAAGTTCTTAGTGCTTTTAGAAAGAGAAGCTTATAGAAAAACTTTGAAAGTGAGGAGCAACATCTAAGATTTTACTTTAAATCAAGAATCCATCTAGATGACAATCTGCAGATCTGGCCAGAGAGTGCATAAGCTAGAGCTTTGAGAAGAATTAATAGATGTCCTACTAGTGACATAATGATCCTCAATGAAGATGAAGATCCATCATTTTGTGCACCAGGGGCTTCTGTGCCTAATGGAGGCAGCAGATCAAATTAGAAGCATCCTGGATCTGTAAGATTGCAGGATTCTTTCCAGGCAACAAATTCTCTCCTTCAGAGCACTGATAGCTTGCCATACTTAGCAAGACTGATCTTTGCAGAAGGGAGCTACAGTTGTAGGGACAAACTAATAACGGGTATTTGCATTAGAACCTGGAAAAAAAAAGGGTTAAAGCAAGAGTTGAGCCAATCACCATTTGACCAATGCATCTAGTATGACAAAATAAAGGTCATGTTTTAATTGAGTAGCCATGATTTCAATCATAGCAAGCAATGTCTCTGCTTTTGGACTCAGACAAGGGAAAGTTAAGTTTGTCAAACCTTTAATGAACTAGCGAAGCATTTGGCACATGCCATGAGGTTTTTGGTGGCTGCTTTTGTGGCATTGGAGCATAAAGTTCTTGGGTTTGTCTCATTTTGCTTGCTACATTCCCTATCATGATCGTGGGATACGGGATAGAGATATTTTGGCCCTTGGCTTTACTGGCTATGTTAGCATCTAGTAGAATGATAGACCCATGATCATCTTTATCATCCATTTCATAATTCCTTGAGCCACTCACAAGATTCATATGCAGGTACTCCTTGAAAGTAGGAGCAGAGTTGAAGCTGTATTCATTAACATATAGAACTTGAACCTTAAAATGTTCGGGTGCTAGTATCTCAATAACCAATAAATTCCCGAGTTTGAGACTATGATGCAACACAAATTCAGGCCATCCAAGAGTTAAGAAAGAAAGTACTTTTGCTCATGCATCCATTGTTGACCAGGCATACTTTCTGGTAAATGGGCACTAATGTATGAGATGTATTTGCTGATTTATGGATGTATTATTGGCTGCAAATGCACGGGAAAATACTACTGAGGAAGTATTTGCAGACACGAGAATACATATGCAATCAATGGTAGTGAATATGATGCTTGGAATGTATGGGAGATGCCTATGCATGGGGAAATTGTGCTAACAGATGTTGATGACATGCTCAGCTTTGGAATAAGGTTGCAAAAAATAAACTTGGATGATTGGGCAATGTATTATGCCATGTGAGATGACTTTTAGTCATGCATTGACAAGTTGATTCCTTGTAGACCCTTTCTTGACTTCCGCAGGGTGTTGTAAGGGATTTACTTGCATTTACAGAAGTGTACCTACTCCCAAGAACTGAGGTGCAAGTCTTGCAGAGTAGCCACAGGTCCTACTAAGGGCCTTGATCAGTTTTGGAGCTCTAGTTGGACCGTACAAGATACTTACACGTCAAAATAGGCCTCCTACAGGTGTTGATAGGGTGATGGACTGCACACAGTACAACAATACTTTTCCTGTTACAGAATTTTCTGTATAAAATCCAGGAGTGCATGCTTATGCTCAGTTTGAAGAGGGCATCCTTGGTTCAACTTGAACAAAAAAGTAGGTCAATCGGAGCTTCCTAGCTCAAGTTACGGGCAGGTGGTCTAGCGGGATTACACCTAACCATAGCAGGAAATAAGGAAAAAACCAAGGCCAATGAAGATGTTCAGCAACAAATCAAGGATGCACGAGAACCAAGGACTGAGAATAGCCCTGAAATGGATTACGAGGAATATCCTCATGACATTGGAAACCTTATTGCTCTTAATGACACTCTATGTAGGGAGGAGACAAGGCATAATCAAAGACATGAGGCTGTTTTGGAAAGATAGGAGGCTATACTTGCAGGCATAACAGCAAACACAGAAAATCATGTTGAGATGATGAAGGAAATGCATCAAATGAGAACCACCATGGACACACTTAATGCCAATTTCTCTAAGTGGTTGGAGATTCAATTGAAGGGAAAAGAGCAAGAAGATCGGTCACATGTACTTGTTGAAAGAACCACCTTCCCATCAGTTAATGCAAATTCTCATGGGCATTATGCACCCGATGCTTACGCTTATGGCCAACATGTATATGCCAATGGTGTATACACACTATAATCTGCATGCATCTTATGAATATGGACAACAGCAACATGCAAACGAACATGAGCAATATGCAAGTACATCTAGATAGCATGTTAATGCTTATAGATATGATGTATCATGTCATAATGCAGAGTATCATTCCATTGAACCTTGGTAGCAGAATGGCTATTATGGGCAACATGCTTATGCTTATGAGCATCTACCTTTTCATCAACATAGTCATGATTATACATGTGAACCTTTCTTAATCCAGTAGCCCAATTCTTATGGACATGATGATAATAGTCATGCTTATCAGTCCTCTTCTAACTTGGATCCGTAGCAAGTTCATAACTACCATGGTATCCTATATCCCAATCAGTTCATACCTCATGATCACCCAAATGTAATGATGAGTCTTTTTAAGGTGCTAATGATGAAGAAGATAGCAATGAACAAGTTGAACAACAAGAAGGGGGTAATGATCAACATGATCAACAAGAAGATGAGCAAGAAGACCAAGTATATGTACAAGAAGGGAACAATAAAGAGCAAGATGTACAAGCTAATGACATATTATCTAATAATCACATGAGACACTCACAGATGTAGATGGTTATACTAAAGGTTTTAGACTCTTGGAGAAACCTCATGATGATCTTCTTGAGCATCAGTTTACACTCAATCAAGGTTTACAATAGCCATTGAATGCATTTGATAATGAGTACCTTGATCATGGTTATGATGACTGGTATATGTCTGATGATGATGTAATACGTGATTTGAGCATACATGAAGATAAAGATGGCAATATGCTTTCCTATGATTGGGGAGATTATGGATGTGATTATGGACTTGATTATGGGGATACTTCCTTGTATCCATTTGATCCGGGTGGACTGGAATATGTGAGGATTGGCCATTCTCTTCTCTTAAACAATCATTATGATGGAATACCTTTTGATCCAAGAGGTTAATGGATTGATTGGGATATCATTTAAACCAGCATCCATCTTGTGGGAAATTTCTTTTTTTTTGGTAGACTCTTTTGGTTGAAGATCGGTTATCTATGGTCATATTTTAGTGCAAGGAAGATTGCAGATAGCTCACTATTTTACACCATATTTTACTTTGAACTCTGAATAGCCAAGCCCAACCTACATGGGTTGAAAGCACTTACCAAGAGCTCCATTTTGATGTGTAGCATGCCTTGATGGGAGTTCTCTATAGAAAGTTATCTTAGATTTACTACAACAAGGTCCTCTAGTAGACATCACGCTGTCCACTCCCTGCCGGCTTCATCTTCTTAGAGAATATAGGTCAAGATTTAAATTTTATCATTCCCCAATCATACCTATGTATCATACGTGATCAATGACCCTTTATACATCAACAATTACTCGTCCTTCTATTAGATAACCCTTGTAATGTTTGCAGCAGAGTAGTACTCTGGTCTGCTCCTACCCTGTCTTTTTATAATAAGTGCCCAACTTGTTTTTGAGGGCAAAAACCTTTGGGTGGGGATAGAATGTAAGAGATGGGAAATAAAATAATGAGGATAAAATACCAGCTATACTAGCCGGTATAAAAGGTGTAAGGGACTAGATTTTTAACCATCAAATTATAATAATACAAGTCTCCTTTATCTTCTCCCTCTCTCCAGCTTTCATGGCTGTCTTCTATCTCTTCATGTATCTCTCTCTTCATTTTTAGTCTCTCTCTCTCCTCATCACTCTCTTTCTCTTTCTTCTGCACTTCTTCTTCTCTCTCTTCTATAGTCTTCTCTCTCTTCTTTCTCTCTCCCTAGTCCTCTCCTTGACACGATTGTAATCTTGAAAAATGTCAAAACTTAGGCATGTCCCTTAAGTTTTCCATTGAGGTTTAATGTGTAACCATCTTCTATTCATGCAATGATAGGGCTTGAAGTGGTAATTACTAGTTCTAGGCTAGTAGTATAGCTGACTAGTAGCTACCAATCCTAGCCTAGAAGCTATCATTTTGGGGCCCCACAATTGCCATTTTCTGGTAGCCACCACTCCTAGCTATGAGTTTTGGTGCTAGCTACCATTTCTAGACTAGTAGACTTGTAGCTACTAGTTCCACATTGGTGCGTACCAATCTCAAACTAGTGAACTGGTAGCTACCACTGCTAGTATAGTAGTTACTAGTCCCAAACTAGTAGATTGATAGCTCCTTGTCTAGGACTAGTACATACCAGAGTCCTAAGTTAGTAAATTGGTAGCTATCAAACTACTAGTTTGGGACCGGTAGCTCTCAGGTTAGCACTGGGGCAGCTACCATTGGGAGTGTTAGTCTTTAGTCTAGACTGGTAGCTATTAGTTTGGAAGTGGTAGCTAGCAATGTAATCTACCAATGTACTAGTTTGGGATTGGTAGCTACCATAGGTAAGAATAGCTTTTCTAGTCTTGAACTAGTAATTGCATGCAAACCACTAGCCTTGCTACTAGTGCTATAGTAATAGATTCTAGCAACTGCTTGTTGTTGCATTGCTCCCACTCCTCTGACTGGTGATTTTATCCTAATAGCTTGCTATGATTGTGGAACCCAAGTTAGCATCAAAGAAGATAATAGAGGAAGAAACTACTCAAGAGTATTCAATAGATAGTAATACAAAGGAGCCATATGCACATGTAGATAGATGTAAAGAACACACACTTGCCATGAAGGATGATACAGAGGAGGAGCAAGGTATTATCAACCCATCTCACAATGAAGTAGACAATGTTGCTACCCCCTCAAATTTGTGTTCGAATGACATGGAAGAAATGAGTTTGTGCGTTCTTTAAAAAATAAAGATGATGTGGAGGAAAAAAAGAAGAAAGATTGCACATGTTAATTGGCTTTAACTAATAGTTTTTTTACTTAGAATTAATATAGTTTTCTAATTTGCTTCTATCATATCATTTCAGGCTTTACTTTAACAAGAGTTTAGCAAAGGCAACTACAATATTCATACATATAATCTTTCATAAGGTTAGAATCTATCTTTTCTCCTTTTTTCTCACAATCAACAATGAAGGAAAGTAAAGAAAAACAAAGGCAAGTGCACATCTTCTTGAAAGATGGAGGAATAGCACCTTCCTCCATAATTATAAAACAACGAAGAGGGGTTTACAGATTCATAAGTTAAGTCTTAAACAAAACATGTTAAAATAAAAAGTGAAATGTGAAAACCACCAAATCTAAGACTTTGACCAAGCAACATTTTGGTTTTTCACTTTATATTTTGCAAGGTGCTCATCATCAAAGGAACATCTTAAGCTAGCTGTACGACAAATTTTTAACCAAATTTGATCATGTCCAAAAAATTGGTGAGTATTGTTTATCTATTGTTTAGTTTAATAGAGACATTTCATTTTGCTTCGGTAAGCTTAGGCATATTGTGCCTTTTTCAAGCATAGAAATTGAGATGCAAAACTATATTCATAAACAAGTACCTAACTGCACATGTCAACCTAGTTATATATTTATATACGTTTAAACATATACTAAGGTCTCTCTCTTTTTCTCCCCCCATCTTGGCTACTGCTTGTACCCTCCCTCCACCCTAAAACTTGCTTTTTAAAAATAATAATAAACCTTCTCACTCACTCACTCACACTCTCTCTCCCATCATCTCATAAGGTACTTCCTCCCCAAAATCAAATTTTTAAAAAGAAATCTCTCTCTCTCTCTCTCTCTCTCTCTCTCTCTCTCTCTCTCTCTCTCTCTCTCTCTCTCTCTCTCTCTCTCTCTCTCTCTCTCTCTCTCTCTCTCTCTCTCTCTCTCTCTCTCTCCAATCCATTCTAACAGTCATTCCAAAAAAAAAAAACAAATTTAAACACATGTGAGTACTTTTTCCCCTTGTTTATTCTAATAATCTGACACAAACCTTCCCCATCTCCATCTGGGGTGTGTGTGTGTGTGTGTGTGTGTGTGTGTGTGTGTGAAAAACAAACCCCCCTCTCTCTCACACATATTCTACCCCCTTTTAGTGGTTTTTTTAAAAGGAGAAAATTGATACCCTCCCTCCTTGATTTTGGAAAAAAATCAAGTGTGTATTCTCCTCCTCTTCAACAAAATAATTATACAAAAATACTTAAAGGTTTTTTTGTACTTTCCCTTCCCCTTCAACTAACATATCAACTTGTTCTCTAAATTTTGAATTAAAAAATGAAAATTTTCCTTTTGGATTTAAAAATCCACCAAATTTTCTTGTGCCAATACACCCCACATCCCTTCTAAAAATATCAAGATATTTGTTTACATATGGTAGATCCTAATTAACATGAAAGCAGCAAAATATTCCCATACCACTATAGGACATTTCAATATTCCCATGACATAGGTAGATGATCCCCCCCCCCCCCCCCTTCCCCTTCACCTATAAATAAAGGTCGGTTCATAAAGAGATGGTAGGAGAGACAAACCACAATAGACCCATGCTAATGCAAGAGGAGCAAATAAAAAATAGAGAGTGAGAGAGTGTAAAGTGAGAAAGAGAAGGCTTAACTCCTAACACATCCCAAGGCAATGATCGCAGACACGTATTCCATGACAACCAATTTTGATGTGCATCTTGAGGTGAACATTCGTAAATTTCTTTAATCCATCATATTTCTTATTAGTCCTTTCCTTTTTCCTAATCATGATGTCCCCACATAAGAAACTTCACATGGCAGGACCATCTAATGAAGTGGGACCCTTGGAGTGGCAAGCCCATCACACAAAGTAGAACCTTCCCTCATGGCTGGCCCATCTTTAGCAACCTTTAATGCAACAATGAATATGGCCCACAAAATGAATGTGTCAAACACCCAAAACCAAATATTATTTTGTCATTAATTTGCCAATATATTCTCATTCAAGAAAACAAAAAAATACACCAAAAATCTTCTAGTTAATGCATGAAAAATTTTGCTATATTTTTTAATTTTTTTCACAAATATATTATAAAAAATAAGTAGATCAGATGAAGTTGTGGAATAACATGCAAGGTTAGTTGCATTTGTTAAAATAAAATCTAGATTTTTCTTCTTTAAAATTTAGAAAGCCATAGGATATACAAATTCTTAAAATAATTATTTAATCTCATTAAAAACTAGTGTATTAACTTTAACATATTAGTAAATATATTAATTTTTATTTTTCAAATTCATAAATTACTTTACTTGTGGGTTGCGACTCATGGATTGCAAACTAAATAAAAGTTACCCATAAAGTTCATCATTACATTTATTAGTTGCCATAAACGACACTTGATGTACTTCCTTTCAAGGCTTTGTACATTTGTAATAGGACCATAGGATAAATCAATGGTGATAGTCACAAATTTAGAGATCCATAATCTTGCATTATATGAGAACAATCATATCATAGGGAATTGTGAACATAGAGAGAAATCCACTAAAATTTTCCATACTTATGACTCATGCCGATAGATGAATGCTTGGTTTTGACCACCTCTAGCTAAGTAAACTAAGACCTAAATAACCTATATTTATTATCCAACCCATACAATAGATAGGATTACTCGCACATGACAATGCATGCATATATCGATAAAAGTATGTAATTCTAGCTAGTGATGTGTTGAAAATTTTATCAAAGGATTGAATAGTGGAAATTCTACTTGGCTTAATGCGATTGCTAAAATTATAAAAGTGTAGTTATATAAAAAGTATAAATCTCCTTTCTTATTCAAATAACAGATCGATTGGTTACTTCCTTGGATTTATAATTCATTTGCAAAATACACCCAAAAATGATGATGAGTAGGATTGAGTAGTTGCACTCCCCCAAGGGCAACTATTATGGCTCAAAGTTGAGTTGGTTTTGTTCCATCTACAAGCCCCTGACCAGCTAGGCAAGAAGGTCTTATACAGAAGGTTCCCTCTTATGGCAACATGTAACTAGGGGGGCTCTAGTTAAAAAGGATAAGTGTATAGTTGGTCCTATGATGGAGAAGAAATCCATACAAGTATGATATGATGAGCATTGAGGGCCCAAAAATTATGGGTTAGTTATCGCTCTAAAGAAGAGAGTGGACTTTTGTATTTGACTCCATGAGAAGGAATCTAATATAAAAATTATTCATTAATAATACAAATGTTTTGAAAGGATTGTCTTCATTGTTGCTTTCATAAACAAAGACATGAAATGAACCCAGTGTTGAAAAATAATTAATGTAGCTACTTTTAAATGTCAAATAGGTTAACCATATTAGCATATTATGTTTAGAAAACTAAAGAAAACCACGTGCGAATGGGAAATAGACGATCATCTTTCCCTAATGGAAAATGATCGATGGTTGGAATAACTTGATAAGTTTGGTGCTTTCCTCATAAAAATTTAGGACAAGAGTTGAATCCTGACTTTCCCTAGGGTTCGATCTTAGAGTGCAGTCATGTGCCGTTTTAGGGGAACGAACATGAGATTTTGCCTTACCTCAAAGAGGTAGAGTTTAGCTCCACCTCATCTCTCACTCACTATGAACCAAGTGGGATGATTGACTTGCTCTTAGTCTTGAAGGATTACAAAGTGATCACCCTGACTAAGTGCTAGGATGTTTTCTATAGATCGTTAGGTCTTTTAGGGACCTTCAAGTCGATCCTCGTGGATCGAAACCAAGTTTTTTCTCTACGATGTAAACCCAATGCCACCCAATCTTGATCATTCCCATAAAGTGCAGACGATAGCTAGGATAGATCTTGGACAACTAACAAGCATTACCTTCCACAATTAAGCAACGGGTACATTACACCTAATATTAGAGCAGTATTTACTATTCGTACGATAAGGCATTGATAAAAATCATAGAAAAGAATTTAATAAAGAAACTCGAGATAAGAAACCAAGTGGTACTGCTAAAAGTCTATTGGACTGCCTAAAGGTTCATGTCCTTGGAATTTGCTCCTAGAAGGTATATAGGTTGTGCATTATTGCAAGATAAATTCTTTATGCACAAATAGGATTAAGGAATAGATTGAAGTAGTAACAACTCAAGGCTGCATGATTGTTGGTTACTAAATTAGTTATCAGCCTTGTAATTTATATTTGCAAAAGGATTATATTGCTTACTACAAAAAGTGTATGCAAGTGGAACTGCAACAATTCCTGAGCTATTTTCTATAGTGTACTAAGCGGGAAATTAGTGCAACACCTTCTTAAGGGAGGAAATTTTTTGCACTATAAAAAAGATATTTACCCCTTGAGATTATCGATTCAACCCTAAGCATTTGGCCGTATATCAAGGTTAGGGATGGTCACCAACTTATTTTTCCATCTACGCTCATTATAAGTGGCCTAAAATAGAATTATGGAGTTGCATTGGGTGGAAAGGCTTAATTTAGTTCAACTTTACATGTTTCATAGGAGTAGCCAAAACCCTCTAGCTCATATTGACAATGAAATGATGACCCTAAACCAATGGGTTTATTGCAGTATCACCAAGATCATTCAACCAAATTGAGTCATTTGACTCATTAGTCTCGTGTAAATAATAATGAGATTGATAAACTCCCACTACAAGATACATGCCTCATACTAACGTTCAAAGCGATGAAAATGTTCATAAAAAAAATTACCCCCGTTGTCGCTAAACATGTCGGTATTAGTGACGCCATAGAACCTCACTATTTGCATCGCAAATAGCAACGCAAATAGCAATGCGTGTAGTAAAATTTGCAACACTAGTAACGGTAGTTACAGAGAAAAAAAAATTTGTAGTAGAGCAGCAAGCTGCCCTACCACATGTAGCACTATGTGCTGTATTTGGGCTGTAACAAAGAGTTACAGTAAGGTGTACAATGGTCATAAAAATGAAGGCAAAGTGTACTTGAATCTACAACTAAACTGATACATAAAATAAATACAAGATCGCGTAATGAAAGCGTTTGTAGAATCATGGCAAGATACAAATGATGATAATAACATTATGCATAGAAAATGCCTACATAAATCACATGACCAAAAAAGAAGAGGATGTGCGCTCCACAGATCCAAGGATGAGCTATAGATCGTCCCATTTGAAAGCTCGTGTCTTACTGCAACGGAGCATCGAACGGACTCTGTAAAAAAAGGAAATAACTACATCAGTCCAATATACAATAATGCATTTTAATTAAAATTAGTAACTATGGACAAGAAAGATGAGTGACATACTGGGCTGCCACGTCCATATAATCAGTCGATCAATGTAGCGAAACCGTGTCTCTCTACATATTGAGTCTCTAGACCCGTGGGAGCAAGTGGTTTGTAATGGAGTGCTACAAAGAAAACAAAATACAACTGTTAGAAACACATTTGTCAGTACAAGGGATATTGCAAAAAATAAGAAAGTAGAACAACATAAAAACTTACAAAGTTCTCTAAATAACTCTTGTGGCCGCCACTCCCAAGATGATGGACCATTCCTGCCTCCAATCTTGCCCTCGCCACCTTGTGCTGTTGTCTCCAACATCTTGGAGAATCTATAGTCTCCTCCCTGAGTCGGCGCCAGTCATCTACGTCTAGCCACTCGAGCTTTGAGGCCCCACTCTTAAGTGCCTTGCGTTCATCCGATCGTCTGTGTGACATGTACGTAAGCATGCACTCCATCATCCAGTCAATGGAAAACCTATTTGCTACAGCGTGTACCATAAACTCCTCATGCAAGGATGCTACTATGTAGTCCTTGCTCCCCTTTGGTATGTTCTTCCAATGATCCAAGACATTGTGCAAAAAAACTTGTTGGCATAACTCTCTCATACGAGCCATCGCCCTCCTCCCCTCATCATTCATGATGACGGCTCTTGTCCTATAATCTACAAGGTAGGCATACCCCTATGGGGTATGCCTAAGATGTGTCATCTCCCACATGCAACCACACTCCTGGGCATATCCAGGAGACCCTTGTACATCTAGTGTACCTACGGGGGTAGTATCTCTCGAAGTAGCACCCATAGGGGTACCACCTACGGATGGCTGAGCTAAAGCTAGAGTGACTAGAGTAGATGTCCCCACAGGTGTGACAAATCCCATAGGTAACGCAAATCCAGTAGAATGACGGGGTGGAGACACTACGTCGGTACCTCCACAACAACCACCTAAGCCACCCTCTCTTGAACCTACATGAGAGCGAGGAGTAGCACCTGTATCTCGAGCTGACCTGGGCTCACTGCATCCATATCTCTGCAACATTCCCCCCAGAACCACTCTCTTCGTCCGGCCCAAGTTTGGAGCGTCGACCTCATCTACTTGAAACTGATGCATTAGAGCATACTAAAGCAGATCGAACAAAACGGTATGATGGTGCCCAAGGTAGCTCCTGGTCCGCCATATCTCTGAATCGGGTCATCTAATCTGGAGACATACGTGTGAAGATCTCTTGTAGCTCCTCGTCGCTCATCCCTCGACTCATCATGCTGTCCAAATATCCACAAAGATCACTTGCACAGATAAAAATTGATGTTAGCATAATATAAAGATTCAAGCAAAGCGCAGTAATATAGCTCTAAAAAAATTGATCTTATTTAAAATGCATATAATCTATGGCTCACCTTAGCTCTCTTGCTCGAACTTTGCCATGACACCACAATCCGTTGTGGAGAGTATTTTGTCAATACGCTCCACACGAGAATGTCATCCACGCAACCATGCTACATTGTATATTTTGTACTGTACATTGAAATTGTTAATTAGTTGTCACATATAAAATCTAGAGACGATAGCTCATAAAACATGCACATGTGGTCACCTTTGGATTACATCCCCTCGAGAATTCCCACTCCTCAGTAGAGACCTCCACCCCTCCACGAGAGGCTAGGATCAAAGCTCCATGCAACAATCACATAGACATAAACCGTAGCATCTCCTCCATGCCCTCGGGATATCGAATCAATTGGTGGCATGCACTACGTCGAAATTCAGATCACGCTTCTTCTTGATCTTTCATGGCTTGCTCATACCTAGTGAGCCACGTCTCCATGGAGGCATGGTGCAACCTATAAAAACGATTCACTTTCTCCTCCATTGCAGCATCCATTCTTTTTTCTACCCCATTTCCAACCACCACATCTCCGGTCAATCTATCATTATCCTTTAGCGACTATAGCATACTATTGTCCGAATCCACTGTTGGTAGCCACTGTGAGATATGGACTTGGACACCGACTAGCCTTCAGCCATGCTACCTTCTGGCCGAACTCGCTGTCACACAAAGCCTTTTATGGTTTTCATGAGGGGCTCCAAGAAAAACATCCATTGCGTATGGACAGGTCCCGCAATCTCTACTTCATCTGCAAGATGAACTAGGAGGTGGGTTTGTATTGTGAGCATGCTAGTGGGCAAGTACTTCTCAAAGAGACAGACTGTCTCAATTGCTCCCCGCCTTGCGGATTCAATAGAGGATGTCTTGATCTCCTTCTATGAGATCCATTACACTAAATTTGACAACCTGTAAATCGGCCCGCGTATTTTTGGAATGAGGCATCCTTTGATCGCGATCGATAGTACAAACTACCACAAATGAAGAAGCATTACGAACAACGATTACACTCCAAATAGCAAAATACGCATGCCACTTACAATCTATTCTTAGTACAAACCTAACATATCGTATGCCAATCATGGGATTTTAGCCTTAATAATTGGTCGTCTTTAGAAAATGCGGATCTAAGAGAACGCATCATACTCGTCGGAGTGCGGATAGACCTGATAATTGTTAGAATATCGAGCTCTTGCTACTCTTCAGTTAGTCTATCTTTATGTGTGTGACAGATATTAGCTAGATACAGCTGTACATATGTGTGACATTCAATGAGTCGGTGTAGTTAGTGGCTTAACCACAGTTAGTCTTGGTTAGTCAAACCTATGTGTGTAAGTCTCTTTCAATGGAAAAAGAACAACAATGATCTGAGGCTTATCTTAACCATAGTTAGATTTGGTTAGTCAAACCTATGTGTGTAAGTCTCTTTTAGTGAGTATGATGGAAGAATAATGGAAAAATAACAACAATGAGCTGAGGCTTATCTTCCGCTCCACTTTGTCTCTCTTCCTCTTTTCCAACATGGTATCAAAGCTCAAATGCCTGAAGCCTGAAGGCTTGGTAGTGGCCATTTGACATCAAGACATGGTCTACAACTTTTGTAGAATAAAGTTTTTTCAAATTCCTCACAGATTTTGAGATATTCAGCACAGACCTGTGCAAACTGGCTGTTTACTGTAGTAAACAACAGGTGATTCTAGGGCATTGGTGGCTTTCATCCTAACAATGTATATGCTCTTATTATCATGCATTTGAGCATGATATTGGAGTGTTAAATGCTCAGTTTTGGAGCTTATTTGCAGGTTGAAAACAGTAAAGTGTGTGGTGTCCTGAATTTGGAAACAATATACCTATAGGGTTGAAGTATCTGTTATGCTTATTTGCTAGTGACAAATGCTTGGATCATACCACTTGAGTGATAGATTCTTTTTGGGATATTTTGAGTGCTGAAAGTCCAAAGTTTGGACTAATTTGTTGTTGGTTATACCAGGATATTGACTAGTTATTGTCTGCAGGAAGGATACCTATCATCTTCACATTGATATACATGCAATATATTCTGACCGGTTGGACATGTATCAACTTTTGCATGGAGTGGCAACTGAATGAGATGTTTTGGGACTATTTTCAGGTTTGAATACTCTTGTTTTAATAGAGAAAACACTGCTAGTTATAGCAATGGGATGGTTGTATTTAGTACTGCTACTTGCATACAGTACCAACATTGATACTTGTATGGACATGGTTTGTTGCTAGGATGTTTTGCCACTACCACAGAATATTTTGAACTAATTTGAGCTTGGTTTCTGCTCAATGTCTGTGGTTTTTCATTGTTGGAATACATTTTACAACAAGCAAGTTGTCAAGAAAACTGTCCTGAATTGCAAGAAACTATTCTGAATAGCACAAAATTGGTCGTGAACTGTAGGAAAATGAGTGAGATACTTACAAGTTGTATACATCACTGAATACCTAAGCTGTAACTATGGAAAATGCTCAAGACACTAAAAATATCACTCAATTTGTGGAAGAAAAGCTGGACAACAAAAATTTTGCTTTATGGAAATTTCGTATGAAGATTTTTTTGATTAGCAGAGGTTATTGAGACTTATATACAGGTGATGAGGTTGAACCTGAAATGCATGAAAGGAATCCGACAAATGATCAAAAAAGGGCTCATAAGCTATGGACTGAGAGAGCATGCAAGGTGTTACTTTGGTTTTCCTTATGTATATCAGATGCTATGGTTATACAGATTACTAGATGCAATTCTTGAAAGGATGCATGGGACATACTCATGAAGAATTATGGAAATGTAACACATGCAAGAAAGATTCAACTAAAGCAATAGTTTAATAACATGTCTAGGAATGTCAAAAGCATTCTGATCTACACCATAGAGATCAACATAGTGGATCAGCTTGCCACCATTGGATCTTTAGTGTCTGAGGATGATATGATTACAGTGACATTGAATGGACTTGGCAAAGAGTATAAAGCATTTGATACATCTATTTTTTGTAAGAGCTGAATCCCTTGATTGGGATGAGCTGATTGCTTTGTTGCTGCATGAGGAAGTTAAGCTTGGGCTGAAGACAAGTTCTAGTACTTCTCAAAGTAGAGACATTGTTTTTTACTCTAGCCAGCATGGCAAAGGCAGCATAGGCCATGGCTCTTTTCGAGGTCGAGGAGACGCTCAAAATACTTATGGACAACATCAGCAGAATGCTTGGCATGGCACAAATACACAGGGCTAGCGTGGATCTAGTGGCTTTAGAGGCAGGGGGAGATCACCCCATTCTAGAGGTGGTGGATCTGGTTTATGGAAATCAAATGATCAGTCAAACAGAGATAAGGACTGTCATTACTGCGGCAGATATAGACACATTGCAAAGGA
The DNA here is from genome assembly GCF_053477565.2 of Lygodium microphyllum. Classification (NCBI taxonomy): domain Eukaryota; kingdom Viridiplantae; phylum Streptophyta; class Polypodiopsida; order Schizaeales; family Lygodiaceae; genus Lygodium; species Lygodium microphyllum. The sequence continues at coordinate 136,848,763 of NC_141147.1, forward strand.
TTGTTACAAGAACCAAGGAGATATGAAGGCAAAGGGCAAACAGCATGGGCAGAATGCATCTTCTAGCGGTGCTCATGATGAGCAAGTTGATAGATTGTTTGCCATGCAGCATGTGTCTAAGAATGCATCTAGGCAGAATAGAGATGAGAGATGGTACATTGATTCAGGGGCTTCAAATCATATGACATTCTATGGAGAATGGTTTGATGAGATGGTTGCACGTTCACATGATTATGTGTGTATTGGGGATGACACCCAACATGACATTCAGTACCCATGAATTGTTCTGTTCTTGATGCCTGATGGCAAGAAAAAGAGCATGCATGATGTACTACATGTACATACAATAACCAAGAATCTTTTGTCAGTTGGACAGATGGCAGAATAGAATCTACATGTGAGATTTAATAGAGATGGATGCTTTGTTGAAGAATATGATAATGGCTGCAAATTGATTGCTAGAGGCCGAAGAGATTTCAAAATGTTTTACTCTTGATGTGTCAATTCTAGAATTGAAAGCAGCAATGTTTGCACATGATGATGGTACTATACGGGATGTTGAGATATGGCATAAGTAGATTAGCCATGTGAATGTACAAAAACTGAAATCTATGCTATAGAAGGAGATTGTGCTTGGACTACCTAAGTTCAAGTATCATGACTTTGGACATGTATGTGATGCATGTCAATTTGGAAAGCTCACCTAAGTGCAAGTTTCCATTTATGAGACATGAACGGAATAGCTCACGACCCTTGCAGTTGGTACGTTCATATGTATGGGGTCTGTCGCTTAGTGCTTTGTTTGGTGGTGCTCATTACTATGTATCCTTCATTGATGATTTCAGCAAGTATGCTTGGCTTTACATACTGAAACATAAGGATGATATGTTTGATGCATTCAAGGACTTCAAGAAGCATGCTGAAAATGAGTTGAGCTGTAAAATTTCATGTCTTAGATCAGATGGAGGTGGAGAATATGTCTCTTATTACTTTGATAGGTACCTTGCTAAATATGGGATCAGAACATAGCAAAATGGTGTACTATAAAGGAAAAATAGGGTACTGATGGAATTAGCAAGAGCTATGCTGAATGAGAAGAGTTTGCCAAATAGTTATTGGGCTGAAGTAGTAGTGAATGCTGTCTATGTGCTGAACAGAACTCTTATAGTAGGGATTCATGATGTAACTCCATATGAGAGGTTGTATGGTCATAAACCTGACATTTCACTCTTGAAGGTATTTGGGAGCATTGCATATGTACATTTTCTTGATGAAAAGAGGAAGAAATTGGATCCTAAAGTTGTCAATAGTGTATTCCTTGGTTATGCACCAGATTGGAAAGCTTACAAGTGTTATGTACCATCTACACATGGAACATTGATTAGCAGAGATGTTGTTTTTGACAAACTGGCATCGTGGTATGGTAATCCTATTGCAGTGGCTACTAGTGGATCATCTAGCACTAGTAATGCCAAAAATACACCTACAATGAGTATATCTATGAGTGGTCCTATAGGTGATGGGTCACCTACAGTAAGTCCTTGGTCAGGAAGCTTACAGAGTCATACTCCTACGTCCATTGACACGGATATGTCAGTGAGGGGGAGATTGGATAAGGGAAAAGAAAAGATGCTTGAGGATGTGACAGGTCCACTTACAATAGGTTATGAGTCATCTAACAATGACAGTTTGGATAGTGAGCTGGGCATTTCGTCTATTATGACCCCTGGAGCAAGGCAAAGTCATTATGTACCACCTCATCAGAGGCAAGCTCAGAGTGAGCCACAGTTATGGAGATCTGAGAGAGTCAGAAAACTAGTTGACAGGTTTACATACATTGGTTATTCAGCCCGCCATTATGCATATGGCTAGTGTAACAGGTTACAAAGAGTCTATAAAGTTTGATGATGCAGTTACAGATGATAACTGGTGTGTTGTCATGGATGAGGAGTATGTAGCCCTAGCTAAAAATGAGACATGGGAATTGGTTGAGTTGCCTTAAGGCAAAGTCCCAATTGGGTGCAAATGGGTGTACAAGGTTAAGTGCAAGTCAGATGGTTCGTTAGAATGCTATAAGGCTAGGCTGGTTGCAAAAGGGTATGCATAGCAATATGGCCTTGACTATGAGGAGACTTTTAGTCCGGTGGCTAAAATGACAACAGTCAGAACTGTCATTGCTTTGGCAGTATGCAAAGGCTGAAAATTACGGAAAATGGACATCAAGAATGCTTTCTTGAATGGTAATTTGGTTGAGGAAGTATATATGGAGCAGCCTAATGACTATGTTCACCCGAACTTTCCTACACATGTATGTAAGCTGAAAAAGGCTTTATATGGACTGAAACATGCACCTAGAGCATGGAATGCTTGGATTAGCAGTTATTTACAGCAACATGGATTTAGATTGGGTGAAGCAGATCACAGTCTATTCACAAAGAAGACAGATCATGGATATGTGTTTCTAGTGGTTTATGTAGATGATCTTATCATCACTAGAGATAATGAAGAGGGCATTGCTAAAATTAAATCATGTTTATAGGCTGAATTCAAAGTCAAAGACCTTGGTGAACTAAAGTATTTTCTTGGGATTGAGGTAGTCTCTACGCCTCAAGGTCTATGGCTGCTAGAAAAGCAGTATGCTCATGACGTGTTACAGAAGTATGGTATGGCTAAATGCAAGCATGGAGACACCTCTCGATTAGAATGTTAAGCTACAGATTGATGTTGGAAATGACATAGAGAATGTGACCATGTATCGACAAATGGTGGGCACCTTGATATACTTGAATATTATCCATCATGACTTATGTTATGCAATGGGGCTGATTAGTCAGTTCATGCAGCCTTGCAAACCACATTTAGATGCAACCAAGAGGATCATGAGATATGTAAATGGTACTACAGATTATGGGTTGCTGCTCATATCTTCCATGGTGACCCCCTCCTCCTACAAAATCTTAAGTTCATTGACTAATGGACAAAGATAGACATCCATATTCTTGACTTTGTAGTGGCCAGGAATGAGAAAGCTAAGGAATAGGTATCCTTTCTTCGTAGAAAGCCATGGCGGGATGTTGTAGTTAACAAGCACTACAGGCTACACACTGTAAGATGTTGAGCAGAGACCGAATGGGTTCACTCCATCCATAGCAAGACCAAGTCGAAGATTCCTTGGCTCTCGTGCAAAGCATGAAAAGGTAGAGTCAATGTGGCTCCATGCACGTGAATCCACTGATATTCGTTGGACTCCATCTGTGGATCTATTCTGTGCATGCCATGTTGTCAAGCTCGCTAAGACTAATGTATGAAACATGTGATGTATATGGGAAATAAGTGAAAAGTGTCTAAGAACTTTCTAAGGGATAGTTTGCCCTTACAAGTTTGGTACCTGTGAGCACCACACTTTGGACATGTCTCCATAGTCTCGTACTCTCCTCGAAACATCACGCAATCATTGACACATTCATGGATGCTGTTGTACTCCATGTCAAGCTTTCATAAAACATGTCATGCATCATCACAAAACTTAGGCATAGTATCTCCAGGTGGTAATATATTACACTTTAGCAACTTGAAAAGAAATCATAAAACACCTTGAAAAGACACAATTGTTTTTTATAATGGTGCCAAAAAGAAATCAACGAAGCATATGTAGAAGGTACCTGAACAACTTGGTCACACTCACATCGCTCCACCCGTATTTTGCTTGCATACTTAGGAGTGCAAGTAGTGTCTTCAGGCGAGATACTCGTTACCCATCATATAATGGTATGGATGCTTCCTCTCTAAGTGAATTAGATGTCTCGGTATCCATGGGCATCAACGCATCGATCATTGCCTCCATCTCAATCTCCAAGATTGTAGGAAAGTTTGAAAGGCTGCCTGTCTCCTCTGGTATTGACGGTATAGACTGGGTAGTGCATTCCAAGTAGTGGATTGGCTCGGGCACTCCATCCATCACATGCCCATAAAATCTTCTAATTGGTTGCAATAGGTGCACTCCTCGGGATGATATGTCACCTCCCTATATAAATTTTACGGTCACATCCACTATTGTTGTATATGATATTCAATTAGTTTGCAAATATAATGCATGATTGATATACACTTTTCTTACCGTTTACTCAAAGTCTGAGATTTCCTGATCAATGATCTCCGATTGAAACTCGCCAAAGCGTCGTACGTATTCTATAGACATACGACACTTTTGTCTGATTGCCAGCTTGCATTGAGAGCAAGGACACGAGACACGCTGATTAAGGTACACCTTGCGATCTTGAACATCACAACCTTCATCATTTTCCATTTTGGCTACATTGTCACGACAAAATTTGTCTAAGTTTAGGCAAGAAAGTGGTGGCTTCTGAGGAAGACACCTTTTGCTCTCCAAATTTGTCATACGTTCGATGTGTCATATGCTAGGCGCTAAAAGGCTTTGTTGCCTAATTTGTCATTGTTGGCTAGTAAGGCTCATTTGGTGATGTGGTCTCTGTTGCATGGTGTGTAAGCTTAAGAATATTTTTGATGATAGGGTCCATTTTTCACAGTCTTTTTTCTTTGTCTAAGCTATGATTATAGGGGTTTCTAAAGTCGGTCAATTTTTTGTCTCTCTATTTCTCAAATTTCTTTATGTATTTTGTGATTTTTTTGAATTATTTCTCTATGTATCTTGTGTTCCTTTGTTAGAAATTTGTAATTTTACTAACTTGCAAGTGTATGTAGGTGCCCCATGCACAACTAGGCTTTTGCTTTCCACAATCAATTTGATTCAATATAAATGTAAGTATCTTCATGATGATGGTGCTCAAACATCCAATTCAATTATGACATATGCAAACAAGCATTCAATCACAGTTTTTACAACACTACACAATGTGTAAACTCCCTTTTTTGATAATCCAATTACTTGTGAGTGATTTTGTAGGCTAATTAAGGTGAGATCCTAGTCTTCTTAGGGTTGTCATCTCTTAGATGTAGTTGCTTTTGATGACCTAGCTGCATGTGGTCCAAGGGCTTGACTATCACTATTAGTGCTACCTCCACTCAAGTTGTTCTCACCAAATGGTTCCAAGTGAGCTTAAGAATAGTTTTAGGTTGACTAAAGTTCACTTCTCGAGGTATGAAGGGGACATTTAGCACTTACTTTGGAAGTGAGCGTATCAGAAGTGTTGGCATAATCTCTTTTGCCTCTATCTAACACTCCTAAAGGTGTCCAAACAAGTGAGTTGAATTGAGCTTCCCGTTAGTGAAGACTTGGCTACTCCTTCTCAAGTGCAATGGCCCCTATGATGTGTCAAGGTGTAGGGAATTTCTTTCACCAAGATTTTAACCATGAAATGTCCTCTTGCATGACTATGGTCTCTCTTTGTTTTTCTCTACCCCCTCATATTTTCTCGTTCATTCTCCTCTCTCTCTCTCTCTCCCTCCCTCTCTCTCTCTCTCTCTTTCTCTCTTTCTTTATTATGTTTCATATTTATTCCCTCTCTCTCTTGTTCTTTCTTCCTTTTTCTTTCTTCTTCTCCCTATCTCATCTCCTCTCTTTCTCCCTCAATGCATCTCATTAATCTCAACAAAAAATAGTAAAAGAAAATGAGAAAGAACAAGAACAAAGCAAGAGGGAGTAATGTACTCACTGCAAAGGCTCGAAAAGATGAATTCTTTGTCTTCTCTTTGCAACGGCTCCTCTTCGCCTTATATACACTTCCTCCTCTTCTTTGCAAACGGCGGTGGTGGTGGCGGGGAGAAGCTCTCCCTCCTTCTCTTCCTCTCTTTCTCTCCCTCTCCCACCCTCTTTCACTCTTTGATCTTTCGCTCCCTCTTTCACTCTCTGATCTTTCGCTCTCTCTTTCACAAAATGCCACGCTCGGGTTTTTGCCGCGTTTTTTTTTTTGTTTGAGTATATTCGCTATTTGCGTTTAGCGACAATAATTTTAGTTGAAAACTGGTGTCGTTATTCCCCCCTTCCCTTGTAGTGTCCCAAACCTTCTTGACAATTAGCTAGCCCTTGACACATATAAGGAATCTCCTGCTTACACCACCCAAGCATTAGTCCAAATCCATGACTAAATTATGTGCATGTCTATAAAAACCCCAATATAAAAAGATATAATCTTGTACAAACTTCCTCTTTGGCATTGTATGATATGCCCTTATAAAGCTCTATATAGCCAATGACACAAGATTATGTGAAGTTATAAATTTCTTTTTTGGAATAGTTTCTACCATGATTGTAGTATGGTGTTAGGCTAAAATAAAGAAAATGGTTTATGCATATAATGAAGCTCTATATATAAGCAACACTTTCAATCACAAATCTCATTTTTGACATTACGTCTTGTGATTATTTAAGTTATTTCTAAATGTGTTACTATTGATGGATGGAACCGCAAATGGTATTAAGGAAATATGTATCAACATTCTTTCGGGTTCCTTTGATTGGAACACCCTCAATGGTTTTTTCAACTGCCCCTACTCAAACAGGTCAAATAGCTCACGTTTAATAGTGAAGGGACAAAGTTGGAGATAAATACTGACACTTGGATTGACCAGATGGAAGATTACTTCTTTGTTACTAGAACTAGTCCAAAAAATTCAAGCAATGATTGTATATCTAAGGCTTACAAGAGAAACACAACTTTGGTGGAAACAATGGTGTTGTGACAAGGCTCTCAACTAAGAATTTTATGACATGGAGCCAAATAAAGGTGACAATCCAAAGCCAATACTTGTTTCTTACCTATTAGACTCTCAAAATGAATGAGTTCTTCAACCTCAAATAGCAAGAGTCCACTCTTACAGGTATTATTCTCGCTTTGTTACACTAGAAGTATGAGTCTCTCATGTCCATGAGTCAATAAGTGGTGCATTTCTATCAAGGTTTGATCCCACCTCTCAATGGGTAGTTGGAAGTAATGAGACCCACTAATCTAGAAGATGCCTTAATGAGGACACAACAATTGGTGGCTACTCTTCATAGGTAGTACAACAAGTTCAAAAAGTTTCCTTATGCCAAAAGAGCCCAAGTGAATTATCAATAGGGAAACTTTGAAATTAGGGCCGTGTAAATCTTGCCAATACTCCCCAAAACCGTGGCAATAATAATAAGAATTGGAATAATGACCTCTATTGCTTAAACACAATTGATCAAGCTACTTTCGTGCTCAATATTCCAACAAGAGAATGAAAACCTATGCTATTGCTCCTCATAATCCTCCTAAGGAATGATACTTTAATAATTGAAGATGTGAACATGAGGCAAGGTGTAGAGTTAGACCGAGGGTTAGAAAATAGAGCCAGGCAATGAGCAAGATATCGAGCTGAAGCTTGTGTCTATGCTATTGCAAGCCATGAATTGAATCCATCTCTCTTGAAGAAGTCAAGAGAGGATCTATTCATGCTTCCATCGACAATTAGGACATTGGGCTACAATTTTCAGTCAACATCAAGATATTTCTTTTCAAATCCTAATTGGTTGTGGAGCTACTCGTTCATTTATCTTCCCTAAATGTGCAAAAAGCTTGAAGTTAAATCCCACACCCTCTAGGAAACTCATTGTAGAACTAGCAAGGAGGAGAAAAACAATGTCAATTCAATCCATTGGCAATGTCTAATTTTAATTAGGAAAAGTGATCAACTTGAGGTATTGTAGTGAAAGGTGCAATTAGGCCCTTTCAACAATAAAAGCATATAGAGTATAACACCAAGACAAATGCATACCTTAATAAAGCTAAAAATTACAATGCCAAGGCAAAGGCATGCCTTAATAAGGCTAAAATAGCATTCCTAAATTTTGTGTTAAATATAAAATGCTTAGTCTTAGTATTAACAATGTTTTTACATTTTTCTTTCCCCCTCTCACATATTAGCATCCTCCCTCCCTGAAAACTAAGAATTATATAAATATGGGTATCCCAAGGCCTTAGAACCCCATCCACTAACCCTCCAACCATCTCAAGCAGCATCATCTACTCTCAATCATAATCCTTACCATCACCCTCTTAATCAACTAACCCATCGACTCACTTACTCTCTCAATTATCAACCGAGCTCAAACTTTCTCTCAGCAGCCCTCAACTCGAAAACCCCAATCCTCTTACTCTCAATACTTGTCTACCCACTATTATGCTAACGAGGAGGGCATCGAAGAAACCACCAAGGGGAGGAGTTGTAATGTACCCAAGTTTTGTCTCCCGAAACTAATCTATTAAATTTTGCAATACCATTTTTAGCATTAAATCTCATACAATGTATCCATCCATGAACATATTCTCCAAATAGTGCTAACCATTACAATAGTAAAAAATATTAATTTTTAGTCGGTACTAAGTGAGCTACTAGGTAAAGTTAATTTTATAGATAGTAAAATTAATAGTTATGTTAATCTTAGAACAATAAATTGGTATTAGTAATCAACTACAATTCTTGTCAATTAAGTAGTGTAACATGAGGTTTTGTAGGATCAATAGTGAGCATGTCAATGAGATGTTGCTTCTTGATTTTTCTTGAACAATGTTTATTGCAGAGCAGAGAAAGCAGAAAAAGAGGCATCAAGAGGAAAAGCACAAGGTGAAAAAAAGAAAAAGGTGCCTCACAAGAGAACGGGCCCAGAAAAACTTTAAAAGCATGGAAACAACCACCAAGAGTCAAAGGCGCAACCATGGAAGTTGCAAAAAAGCCAAAAGCAAGAAGGCTCACCTTTAATTATAAAGGCGCAGCCAAAATCTATGTAAAAGAGCACCAATCTCCCTCTTCTACAATTTGTAACCATGAATGGGCAGTAGGACTAAACTAGGAAGATAGGAGGACAATGGGAAAAAGGAGCTCGCCACAATGGCTGGTCATGTAAAACAAGGGATAAGGGGATGACTACCCAAAAGGGATTTAGGGTTTTGTATGTAACGTTCCAAAAGTGAATGAGAGCTCATTCTTTGGTGTGTGGAAAAGTGGACTCTTCTTCTTCTCTTCTTTTGCTTGCTTGCTTGTGAGTGTTTGAGGGAGGGAGTGTGAATGAGTGAGGGAGTGAGTGTGTGAGGGTGAGGGTTCTTGGAGATGAAGCCCTCCACCATCTCCTCTCTTCTTCTTCTATTCTCTTCTCTCATCTCGTGTGTGATTATGGAGGATGGAGCTTGGAGGAAGAAGCTTGAGGATGCTTGAGCTTGCATCACGAATTGTGGAGCTATCGGAGTGTTGGAGAGAGGAAGCAACTCAATTAGGTATCAAGGTAAACTCATTACACTCGTACAGAGGGATAGCGGGTCGGCTATGTGAGAGGTAGCCATTAGTGCTTGTTTGAAACGCTTGAAAGAATAAGCGGTCCGTGGGTCTTGGCGGTTGAGCATGAGCTTGCCTCTACATTTTGATTATATTGTCGAACAAACAGATTCAAGCTTCAGCACTTGCATGCTTCAAATCAAGCATCGAAGGGTTTCATCCTCGAACCAGAGCTTGAGATAGATATGAGATTTTGGGTTTTTAATCCGTGCTAAAAGTAAGTATTTTTTATTTTTGATTATTAGTGGAGTGGGAGAAATCATTTCAGTACTTTTCTTTTGATTTTGTTCGCATTTAGAGTAGGATAGGAGGGAGAAATCGGAGTGAAAGCTTAGGGTTCATTGTTGTAAAATAGACCTGAACATGGCACTAATAGGGAAAAAAAGGGAAAAAAAGAGTGCTCATATGTGTCAAAGTCACAAGAGGCTTTCCAGGGAAATCCTCATTTATAGACTTGGCTTTGTGAGAGAGAGTGAGAGAGAGAGCTTGTAGGTCAGATCGATCGTATCATGTTGAAGCTTTCTGCGAGATTCGTGTATAAGATGCCCTTGGCCTACATCCTTGCTTGATTTCAAAAAGTTCTTGTAGGTGGTGGCGACATTGGAGTGGATATTTTTGGCAAATCGTAATCGAGATGCGTTTTCAGCCGGCGGAATCAGATACTCTTCCCAGTGTCTGATTCCCAGAATTGGACATCCGATTTTATGGAATTGGACACTTGAATTAAAAAGGGAGCAAGCTGATAGAGACAAGGAGAACCTAAGATGCGTCAAGTGTGGAATCACTCATCTCTTTGTCGATTCCCCTAGATGAAAACCATCCTCTAGTTTGACAAATGAGCCATCGATTCTGTTGGGGTTGTTCGGTGTCGAAACACTCGATGGGGAGGCCACACATATCCTGTTGCATGTCATGACCTGCATGCAAACAAAGCAGGTCGGCAAATCATTGCCAGGGATTAACAACCTTGATGCAACCTTAGTTGGAAAGAAGAGTCGAAGACAGAGAAAGAAAAGGCCAGACGCTAAGGTCACTCTCAAAACCGAAAGTGCCACAACACTACCTATTGGAAGGGAAGTCATTGATGCAAAGGAAGAAACATCAGGTCCACGGACGGCTGAAAAGGGAAGTGCTAAGGTCAGGGAGTACCCCAACTCGAAGCGCCAACTCGAAGTCATCAAGAAGGTGAAGGAGACCCAAGAGCACCTAAAAGATGTTGAGCCCGTACTAGAAAACGAGATCAATGATCTCTCAAGCATAAGCACACCAGTCTCTCTCACTACCAAAATCAAGGGAGGCGATGGCACCACAAGCAGTGTCGCCTAAATAAAGTCTAAATGCTACGGGCCAAAAAACCAGTCAAGGCCATTGGCCAAGAACCGCAAAGTTAGGAGAGCGACAAGTGGCTAGCAACCTCCTTCATACACTGGTGACCACCCCTGTGACTCTAAGCTTAGGCACTGCAGGCAGCATCCAACACTATGGCAAGAGCTGAAACAGTGGGTCGAAGAATCAAATGAGTTAATTGCCACAGACTTGCTTGAGCACGATGCGTTGCACGTCAATGCTTTTTGGGAAGGCATGGAAATGCATGCAGTCCTACCAGTCTTAGCTCTAGGGGATGTCACAAGAAAGGGAATCGTAGACACAGGGGCAGGAGTGAGTGTGTTAAGCCATGCAATACTCCAAACTTGGGGTGACCCACCAATCAAGACTACTAGGCTATTCTGGCTAATGGAATGAAGGTGAAACCGTTTGGAGTGTTTAAGAATTGGCCAATGAAGATTGCAAGGATCCAATTCTTGGTTGACTTTATAGTCATGAAGGGAGTGGACTACAACATCCTGCTACTGACCCTAGATTCGCAATGCGAGAGTCGTAGAAGATTGGGGCAATGATCTTATCTTCTTAGGCAATAGAATGGAGGCTGTAAGAGTAGAGATGGACACTTGGAAGACTACGCAAGTTGACCTAGATGCCATCTCCACCATGCTGAAGGGTGATGGACAGATTAGGAGATCCTATGGGGCCCTTACCAAGTATATCTCGTGCCCTGAAGAGGAGCGAGATTGGATGCATGTTCTTGCTACCATTGACTTGCCGTTTTCGGACAATGAAGAGTACGAATAAGAATCAAGACGTGTGGCAAGCCCAAGGATATAGTTGAAGGACGCACCCTTAGTACTAGTCTACATGATGGCTGAAAACCTACTCAAAAGACTCAACCCTATTACATTCCGAGTCATGAACAATAGACGAGAGCTCCTAGAGATCCTAGGGTACTTGACCAACAAGTTGACTGACAATCCAGCAACTAACCTCAAGCCACTCCAGGATCTCTTGGACGAGCTTAATTGGCGATAGTCTAAGGTGCACGATTTAACCTTAAGGTACAATTGGGCTTTAATCCTCGACCTACCAGAAGAGACATATTAGGACTTGGGAAGTGAGGAGAAATTGGACAAAGATAGCTCCCATGACAAATATGAAGACTATTGTTCCTTCAATGATAAGAGCGAAAGGAAAATCGATACTATAGAATATGACACTAGGGAACGTGTAATCGAACAAATATGAGTTGACTCTAGACCACGCAAGCAAAACACCTTTAGAGTAGAGAAGGGAGTCAGGCACAACGACTACAATTGAACTTGGTTGGAGCACACAAGTGCAATTGACTACGAGCAGGCAAGCCTAACCCAATTGAGTGATGCACCATTGCTGTGAACAGACTCACCTTCTGAGCCACGACCACTAGGAGAGAGCCCCTCTTCTGGCAAAGAGGAAGAGTTCGATTCTGAGTTAGAATTCAGCTCAGATAGTGATCCTAAAATGCTTCGACCCCCCAAGAATAGACACACCAAGAGGGACCTACCCGTCCACCTAAGACGCTGATGGTTAATGGAAGAACGATGAAAGCTGCCTAAAGATATGCAGACAGAAGAGGAGAGAAAATTGCAACACTTGCCAAAGTGATTCACAAAGTTCAAAAAGGGAGATAGGGTGGTGATCTTGTTGGGATCCAAATGACAGGGGCAAGCAAGCGAACCAATCGAGGGACTCACCAAGGTCAAAGAGGTCAATTTAGCCACAGAAGGGGAGACCCCACGACTTGTCTTTATAGACTATGAGTTGGCTGAGCAAGATGAAGCAAGTCTCGTTACTCTCTTGCAAGAGTATATAAATGTCTTTGCTTGGTTTCTAGAAGAGATCAAAGGGGTAGACCCGAGTGTGGTGACTCACAACATACCCATGACACTTGACGCAACACCAATCAAGTAGCGACCACATCCCATGAATCCAAAGCACGCTCACACTGTCAAGGAAGAAATTGACAAGCTAATGAGAGTAGGATTTATCTATGAATTTGAACACATGGACTGGGTTTCCCCCATAGTCATCGTATTAAAGGAGAATGGAAAGATTAGAGTGTGTGTCAATTATAAGAAGGTAAATGCAACTACGAAGAAAGATAATTACCCACTTTCGTACATCAAGCACATGCTCGAGAGATTGGTGGGCAAAGAGACCTGCAGTTTTCCAAACGGCTTCTCTAGATACAATCATGTGTAAGTGCATCCTAATGATAGGCATAAGACCATATTCGCCACTGAATGGGGCATCTTTGCCTACATAGTCATGCCTTTAGGGTTAACTAATGCGCCAGTCACCTTCCAACCATTGATGTGTACAATATTCAAAGAGATGATGAGGAAGGAGTCAGAGGTCTTCGTGGATGACTTGTGTGTTCACTCTACTTCAAGGGAACACCTAGACAGGGTCTTTGAACGATGTTGACTATACCGTCTCTCATTGAACCCCTTGAAGTGCCAGTTTTGGGTGAAGCATGGATGCATCCTAGGACATGTGGTGTCGAAGAATAGCATTGCTACAAATTTCTCAAAGATCAGGGTCATTGTCAATCTTTCATCCCCAACTAATTACAAGGGTATTCAGTGCTTCTTAGGATATACAGGGTATTATCAACGGTTTGTGTTGAATTATGCATTGATTGCTAGACCTCTATACAAGCTATTGATCGTATTCGAATGGATCGAGGAATGTCAATGTGCATATGAGAAACTAAAAAAGGCTCTGACCATGGCACCAATTCTATGAGCCCTAGATTGGGCACTCACGTTTCATGTGCACATCGATGCTTTGAAATTTGCCATACAAGCTATGTTGTACCAACTTGGTGAACACCACCTGGATTACCCAATGAGCTTTGCTAATAGATAACTCACTAAGATCGAAATGATTTACTTAACAACTAAGAGAGAGGGCTTGGCCATGGTGTTTGCTGTAAAGAAATTTTGGCATTATCTTTTGGCTACAGCTTTTACCTTCTTTGTTGACCATCAATCCTTGTTGTATCTTATTAACAAACCATGCGCTACATGACTGTTAACCCTCAAACAAACAAGGTGGAAAATCTAGAAAATCAAAAGCAGAAGCTAGGGCCAAGGCAAAAGTGGAATGGAAGACAAGCACAAGAAGTACAAAAAATTCCTACATCAAGGAGAAATGCACATAAGAAAAAGCGCACGTCAATACTATTGTAAAAGGGTGCAAGGTGCATCATGATTTATTTTAAGAGCGTCAAGATCTTACCCATGCAAATTGTAAAGGTAGATGGGCAGTAGGAAAGAAGCTAAGGAGATAGAAGGACAATGGAAAAAAGGGCCTACGCCAGGGCTTGTGTAATAAAGCATAAGTCACCTTAGTCTAGAGTAAGCTACGATTAAGTATAAAAGGTGGAGATGTGACTTGTGAGAGATCTTTTTGCCATTTTCAAACAATACATGTTTTGAGGTTCCTTCCTCCCACCAATTAAGAGGGTGCATGCTCTTAGCCACCATGATATGGGATGCATACCACGTCCCACCTTGACATCAGGTGAATATTCATGTTGCAGCTTACATCTTTGATTCTCAGCCTTCCTTGGCAATATCATTTCAAGCTTAGCTACCTTGTTTCTTGTATTTCTTTGCAAGAATTGTATATTTCATGAATTTTTAATTATTTAATTTGCTATAAAAACTAGTTTATTACATTGATATCAGATCATGGACCTTGATCCATGGAAAGAGTCATTTTCTTGGAGAATTTAGTCACAAGGACAGGAACCATTTAATTGGAGTACCAAGATTTGGTCACAGGGTGTGGTATAGTTCAAACCATGACTAGTTATAGATCTCTACAACCAATCGGTACTAATGTTGGCACAGGGTGTGGTATAGTTCAAACCATGACTAGTTAGAGATCTCTACAACCAATCGGGACTAATGTTGGAGGTTTCTTAAAGAAGATCTTGAGGAAGATGGAGGTTCTTGGCTGAAATAGCAGGACGTGCTCAAATGGAGATCCATTTAGAAGGTTTTTGACCCTAACTTGAGTCTAACTGGGATTACAAATGTTAAACCGTGATTACTTTTTGGGATAGTTTCTCTCTTCTTTGTCTCAAGCTTTTTCCAAGATTCATGGCTTCTACTGATTCTATCTCTTCTCAATAATCTCTACTACACAATGAGACATTAAAGCTTGATTCTCCATGCTCTAAGCTTTCTAGAGAGTAGCCATATGGCTTGGATGGAGTATTTCTCAAGGATCTATTGGCACAATTTGTGCTAAATAGATCCTCCCCTCCTACACAAAAAATCTCAGTCAATGAAGCTTGGCTATGGCTTAAGCAAGCTTTGAAAAGGTTCCTTCAGGTCTTCAATAAGCATAGCTTTCAAAACCCTAGCTATGGCAGCTTTAAGAAAGCATTGATTATTTTCTAAATTTCTCCAAAATATCAAATGGCTTTTGTTCTAACAAGCATCCTTGAGCTTCTTCAGCATTCATTGAACCGACATTGAAGACTTCTTGCAAGATTAGAGTACTTCTCTTGAAATGAGTCAAAACAAGGCAGCCAGTTGAATTTTCAGAATTCTTGGACTTTCAAGAATGGTATCATGGGGCTTTTGGTTCTTGATGCTTCCTAAAGCTTCTATGCACGGGATTATATCAAGAATCCATGGTCTTGCATCAATATTGTAAGAATAAGGCTTCTTCTTGTCATTGAAAGTGTATGGAAAACATATGCAAGCTTCAAAGCTTTAATGGAAGAGTTCTTTATCAAGGATTGAAGTTTTCTACCTTTATGGTTGCTCATCATTGATTTCTCTCCAAAATTCCAGCCACATTTGGGCTAAAGTATCACTTATATCAAAATTTTGGATATTTGAGCTCTCTTGAAGATAAATTGAAATCTATGAGCTATAATTTCATCATGGGAATTGAAATTTGAATGTATTCTTGGCTACATCAAACGGGAGTTTAGGAATTTCAAGTCTCATACAGGTATTGGAGCTTCCATAATCATCTACTTCAACAATATAAGAGGTATTTCTTAATTTTGCTCTTAATCCCTTTAAAATCCAATTGCTTAAGCCATCCATTTTTTGAAAAGGGATAATTAAGAGTAATCTCATCTAAGAATTACCATTTGATTGTATGTAGACCCAACTTAGGGCTAAATGATTTCATGCTGAATTCTTTTCATTTTACCCAATAAAAATCAGTAGCCAATTGTTATTAATCCCTTCCATTTGTTGGAAAAATTGTGCTAATCCTAACCTTGAATTACTTGTTGTGATGGAATGCAATATGGCTGAAAATAAGAATCAATCACTAAGTGGAATAGAATTGTAAAGCAGTGAGTCGCTACTGTCGGTATTCCTTATCCATATCCATTTCAATTCAGTCCTATTCCATTTTGTTCTTGCATATCATGAAATGGCAAGATCTTGAATCAGCTATGCATATCATACTTCGATTGATAGAATACTAGATCTGCCATGTATATTTCAACGGAGGAAAAAGTTCAAAGCCGGACGAGATAGCAAGACAAAAGAGAGGTGACCCTCCTTTGCTATTTAAGACTCCGTAGGGGTGTACAACCTGGCCCGGAAGGAACTTTGTACACCTTCCAAATTTTTAGAGTCCATTTAGGTGCCTATCCTACCATTTTACCCCTCACCATAGGTGGTGGACTATGAAAGACCACTTGATAAAGAGTGGATGAAGATTTGAAGACTACAAGTACCAACCATGGGAGTCTGTGACATCCTTGGGCAGATTTACAAATCTTTTACACAAGTACCTATCAGTTATAAGGGTTTACTAGATATTTATAGGTGCCTTACAGGCCATCACATGTCTATTGATTGCTTTGAAGGTCTACAAGTAATATAGGATTCATCTTAGGGTCAAACAGGGTTCCTATGGGGTGTTACCAGGTTGCATGAATTCTCTAGACAGGTACATAGTTCCTATTATAGAAAATTTAATTATGATTTGATTTGGGATCTTGATAGCTTGATTTAAAGAGGGATGTTAAGATTTTACTTGAATAAAAAAATTTAGTAATCGAACATCGGGAGCAAAAGTTATGGCTAATTTACTGACAGGGGGTCTAGTGGACTGCACCTAGATAGGCTGTCTTGGATGCACTATTTGAGTTCATTCTACCCATATACCCTATTGCAAGCTGAGATATTACTAAATCTGGAATATCCCTAATATATAAGCTTCATTTGGGTCAATAAACCATTGGTATTTGTACAATAGTAAGTAGGTTATTGACAGTTTTCTCCTCCATAGTCATTTTGACAGCACTTATCCTTAATGGCCAAACACAAGAGAAAAGATCAATCATGGAGACCATTCAAGAGGATATCAGAGAATACATCAATGACCAAAAAATACTAATGAAGCCCTAAATCATGACCAACAAGATGATGATGTAAGTGTTGGTAATGCCCATAGTGCACGGTGGGGTAATGATGGAAACCCCTTGTCTCACGAACTTTTTGAAGAGCACATGTTTTCAAGAGAGATGTGCTTGTTGAACATTGGGATGCGTGATCAATATGAGCAACTTTCCAAATCCTTGGGGAAGATTGAGAATGCATCCAATAAAGTGGATGAAGGACTTCAGCAGCAGCTAGTCAAGTTCATGAAGAGTGGATTTGACGATGTAGTAGCAGCTATCAAGGATTTGAAGACTCAACCCACATCTTCTACACCAAATGAACCCACTATTCATATTGAAAATACTTCAATTCAGTCCTCCGATATGAAAGGAAAGGGGATTGATCAACCTATTATGTCAACCTTTGAGAAAGGAGAGTCATCTACAATGAGGAGTACTCATTACCAGCCCCACCAATATCATCAAAGCACTATGCTCGTCCTTGATTCAATCCAAGATGTGAGGCTACTTATGAAGAAGAGGAGGATATAAGAAGAGTGGATAATGAGGAGTTTCATGGATGTGACCCCTTCTATAAATATTTTCCCTCTCAATCTGCCATCAAGAAAAATGAATTGGACTTTCATGATAAAAGTGGAAGATTTGATGAAAGAAGGTCATTTCATGATATCACCAACAAAGATAATTCATTTTATGGTCAGCCCACTAATGGACAGCATCATTCTTTTGCATTAGGACAACCGAATCATGGTGGTAATAATCCTAGACCAAATTCCTTTGGAAGAGATTCAATGAATAGAGATTTTTTGAGACAATCATCTTTTGGGCAGCATTCCAACAATTTTTAGCCAACTTATAATAAAAGTGAGTACAAAGAAAAGATTGCCATTTCCAACTTAAAGGGGGATAATGTATCTCCAACGGAGTGGGAAGAATGGGCAAACAAATTGGAGATGTACTTCACACTATTTCCTCGCCATGATGAAGCCAATATCTATTTTGCATCACTCCATCTTGAAGGCTACGTGCATACATGGTGGAGATATATGCAAAGAGTTGGTCACAATTTTGCTTCTTGGGAGGATTTTAAGAAGGAAATGTTGGAAGCGTTTGTCTCTCCAATGGAAGAAGAAAGATTATAAAGAAGATGGTATAGTCTTCAACAAAGGGACATGTCCATTCGTGATTACTCTAACATGTTCCTTAATCTTTCTATGTACATTGAAGGGATTGATGATTTGGCCAAATTAAACAAATATATCTTTGGTTTAGATTTAGCCCTCTCTTCAAAAGTAGGTGCAATGCAGCCCAAGACAATTCATGAAGCCATTTTATATGCTGAAAAGTATGGGCAAAAATATAGAAGAGATTCAATGGGAGTTCAGCCAAAAAGTGCAAGGTATTCATTACCTAATCAACCTTCAAAGGTTGGAGCACATTTCAGCCAGCAAAGGGATGTTTATAGACAAGAAAGCAAGGGAACTAGTAACTACTGTAGTAATTACAACAAGTTGCCTACATATCCAACAGTCTATGGATCAAAACCAAGTGGAGGAAATGGTTATAGACCAATGGCTGAAGCAAAACATAGCTTTGTAAGGGCTGAAAATGCACAAAAGGGATTTCAGAACAACACTTACATTAAAGTTCTTTCAAATGAACAAATTAGAGATATGAGGAAAAAAGGGTTATGCTTCAAGTGTGGAGAAAAGTGGACACAACACCATAGGCTAAAATGCAAATAAAAAAATAGTAAACTTAACTTTGTCATCATTGATGAGACGGATGAGGATGAAAGTGAAGAGGGGAATGTATTTCAAGTAGAAGCAAACCCTATGGTTGAAGAAATGCTTGACGAAGAGGAAGGAAATAATGATGAATTTTATGATATTGTGGACAGTTTTCCTTTTGATCCAGGTGGTTCTTTATGTACAATTTCTCATGATGCTTAGACTAGTTGTAAAGGAGAAAACACCCTTAGACTTGAAGGGCTAATCAATGGCAGAAAAGTTCATCTTTTAATCGATACGGGCAGCACCCATAACTTCATTAATACCAAATCTTTGCATGGGTTGAGATTGCTTCCTCAACAAATGCAAGTGCTGTTGAAGATTCAAGTTTCTAATGGAGCTTATGAATCAAGTAATGAAGTATGCCTACACACTCCTATTATCCTATCTCCTTCATGTGTTATGGAAGTGAACTTGATCACTTTGGAAACGAGTCCCATAGATATTGTCATTGACTGCGATTGGTTGAAAACCATTGAAAAGTTCTCTTTGGATTTGCAAAACATGCTGATGGAATTCCAATGGAATGGACAGCCTATGATATTGAAGGGCATTGGTCAAAAGCAAATGGAACTCATCTCTAGGAAGAAGATGTGTAAAGAAATCAATGCATGGTCATGCATATTTACTCTTTTTCTTGCGAAAGTGGATAAAGAGCAGTCACCAAATAAGCCATCATCTTCTTCCAAGCAAAAGGATCCAAGAATGGAAAAGCTATTGGAAGAATACAAATATTTATTTCAGTAATCATCATCTTTGCCTCCAAAGAGAGAGGTACACTACCCTATTGACTTGCTACCCAACACAAAACCCATCAACAAACCTCCCTATCACCTATCAAAGTTTGAAAGGAAAGAAGTGGAAAGATAAGTTAAAGAGTTATTGCAAATGGGTTTAATTCAACCAAGTCAATCTCTGTTTGCCTCTCCTGTGCTCTTGGTAAAGAAAAAATATGGATCTTTTCACATGTGCATTGATTATAGGGAGCTTTACAAGTCTACAGTGAAGAATAGATACCCAATTCCTCGCATTCATGACCTTTTAGATGAGCTCAAAGATGCAAAGGTCTTCACTAAGATTGATCTTTGTTCGGGTTATCATCAAATTCAAATGAAGGAAGGGAATGAATATAAAATAGCCTTTAGGATTGAAAGAGGGTTATATCACTTCTTGGTTATGTCATTTGGGCTTTCAAATGTACCCATTACTTTTCAAGCACTCATGAATAAGATATTACAGACTTTCTTGTTCAAAACAGTCCTTGTATTCTTTGATGATATCTTCATTTATAGTAAATCCAAGGTTGAGCATTTGATGCATGTTTGAGAGGTCTTTGATACATTAAGAAGATATAGAATCTTTGCTAAAATGCCAAATTTTTCTTTCATGAAAGATGAAGTGGAATACTTGGGTCACATTGTGGGAGAGCAAGGCATTTGTGTGGATCCTAACAAGGTGAAATGTGTTAAAGAGTGGCCTACTCCTACGAATTCTACTACCTTAAGGGGTTTCCTTAGATTATCTTCATTCTATAGAAGATTTATAAAAAATTATGCTCATGTGGCGGCTCTTTGACCAATAGGCTGAAGAAACAAGCTTTCTTTTGGGACTCCATAGCCAACAAGAGTTTCAATGAACTGAAATCTCTATTAGTTTTAGCACCTATTCTTATATACCCAGATTTCTCTAAGGAATTCTCTATATGTGCAAATGCTAGTGGACGAGGAGTTTGGGCTTTTTTGTATCAAGACCATGGAGTTATAGCCTAAGAAAGTTGCAAACTTGATGACAAGGAACATCAACTACATGTCTATGAACAAGAAATGTTGGCAATTTTACATGCTATCAAAAAGTGGCATCACTATATATATGGCAGCCATTTCATGGTGAAGAGCGATCATCGTGTGTTGAAATACTTCCTTTCTCAACCAAATTTATCCCCTAAACAAAGGAAGTGGTTAGCTACTCTTCAAAGCTATGATTTTGAAATATCTTACATAGTTAGAAAATATAATATTGTGGCGGATGCTTTATCACATATGTAGGCATGTTCTTTATCTTCAATTTCAATCATACATGAGGATTGGATTCATGACATCCAAGAAGAATATTTGCTTGATGAGCAAGCATCAAAGATGACGAAGGAATTTCAGCAAGGAAAAGAAAAAGAGTATCCCAATTTCAATTAGCACAATGGTCTTTTGTTGGTATCATGGTAGAGCCTACTTGACACCACAATCCTCTTTCAAAAACCATATTTTGCATGGGATGCATTCTTCACCTTTAGCAAGTCATCATGGGCTGTTCAAAACATTTGACAACATCTATAAGAGCTTCTATTGGAAGGGCATTTGGCGGGTTGTTAAGGATTATGTAATGCAATGTCTTCCATGTCAACAAAATAAAGACTCATCTCTTCTACCTAGAGGCTTACTTCAGCCACTTTCTATTCCTCAAGGAAAATGGACCGATATCTCTATGGATTTTATTGTGGGATTACCTACAACTAAGCATGGGTGGAGTAGCTTTTATGTAGTAGTTGATCGATTGACTATATCAGCCCATTTCATCCCTACAAAGGCTTGGCCAATTTACAGCAAAGTAAGTGGCTCAACAATTCATGGAATGTATTTTCAAGCTTCATGGTTTGCCAATGAAGATTGTGTTCGATCGTGACATTAAGTTTATGGGCAACTTTTGAAAAAGTTTATTTTCTTCAATGGGGACTCTTTTGACTCCTAGTATCACATATCACCTGCAAACAGATGGGTAAACTGAGAGAGTTAACAAATGGCTAGAGGTTTATTTGAATACTTTTGCCATGAAACACAAAATGCATGGAATCAATGGCTCCATCTTACGGAGTTTTGTTACAACAATACTTACCATATGAGCATTGAAATGTCTCCTTTTGAAGTTTCATATGGCTACAAAGTACAAGAACCCTCCGCATTGTTTCATGAAGATGTAAATCCACAAGTCCGTGAGGAGTTAAAAAAGATGGAGGCCCTTATGAAGCAATGTAAGGACAACATTCATAAAGCTCAAGAGACAATGAAGGTCTATGAGGATGAGAAAAGAAGACATGTGGAGTTTGAGGTTCCCAAGTCACATTATGCTTCTCTTAAAGGAGGACACAACAAACTTGCTCATAGGTTTTATGGTCCTTATCGTATTATCAAGCGAGTTGGGGATCTTGCTTATCAACTAGACCTACCTTCAAACACAAGAATCCATAATGTCTTTCATGTGTCTCAACTTAAAAAGTATGTGGACCTTAAATTCAAGTTCTTGAAGAATTGCCTCCCTTGGATGATGATGGTTTAATCATCTATGAGCCCGAGAAGATTATTGGCAAGTGGAAGAAGGTTCTAAGGAACCATATTCTTGTTGAATATCTTATCAAATGGAAAGGTTTGCCTATTAAAGAGTCTTTATGGCAACAAACATCATATTTGGAATAATTTTCATGGCTTCAGCAACAGGACAGTTCATAAACAGAGTAATAAATAGCTTGATGTATTAAATTTTTGTGACAAAGTAAATTGTATTATTGGCTTCAAACTTTGATTTTGAAGGCATTGTTGGATACTACATGTTGTCCTCTATATTTCTATATCTCGCACATGAAAATCGGCCACTTCTAGCTCAAGATATGGCCTATTTTGTACTACAGCCTGTTTTGGACAGTTTACAGTAGCTTGTTCCATTTATGTGGTCCATCTTCATCAACTTCTATGTTCTTCATCAACATGGAGCTTTATTTCTGCATGAATTCCAAATGCTTCAAGCTATCTTTGTAATCATCCTTGTAAATTTTTCCCAATTCAGCTTTGAGGACAAAGCTCTTTTAGGCTGGGATGGCTTGTAATAAAGCATAAGTCACCTTAGTCTAGAGTAGGCTAGGGTTAAGTATAAAAGGTGGAGATGTAACTTGTGAGGGATCTTTTTTCCAATTTCAAACAATACATGTTTTGAGGTTCCTTTCTCCCACCAACTAAGAGGGTGCATGCTCTTAGCCACCAAGATATGGGTGCATACCATGTCCCACCTTAATATGAGGTGAATATTCATGTTGCAGCTTACATCTTTGATTCTTAGCCTTCCATGGCAATATCATTTCAAGCTTAGCTACCTTGGCTAGGGCTACTTTACAAACATGGTGTATTTATTCTATTTCTATGGTATATTTTATGAATTTTTAATTATTTGATTTGTTATAAGAACTGGTTTATTATAGCCGGCCATGTAAAAAAGGGGATAAGGGGATGACAGCTCAAAAGGGAATTGGGCCTTTGTATATAAAGTTCAAAAAGTGAATGAGAGTTCATTATTTGATGTGTGGCAAAGTGGATTCTTCTTCTTCTTCTTCTATTCTTCTCTTCTCTTGCTTACTTGTGAGTGCTTGAAGGAGGGAGTGTGAGGGAGTGAGCTTGTGAGAGTGAGGGATCTTGAAGGTGAAGCTCTCCACCATCCTCTCTCTTCTTCCCCTTGTCTCTTCTCTAGTCTTGCACGTGGCTATGGAGGATTGAGCTTCGAGGAAGAGGCATGAGGATGCTTATGCTTACATCAGGAATCATGGAGCTATCAAAGTTCTCGAGAGAGGAAGCAACTCAATCGGGCATCAAGGTAAGCTCACTACACTTGTAGAGAGGGATAGCACGTCATTTATGTGAGAGGTACCCATTAGTGCTCACTTGAAACGCTTGAACAATAAGAGGGCCATGGGTCTTGGCGGTTGAGCTCAAGCTCACCTCTACATTTTGGTTATGTTGCCGGGACCAACAGATTCAAGCTTGAGCACTTAGGTGCTTCAAATCAAGCATTAAAGTAAGGGTTTCATCCTCAAACCGGAGCTTGAGGTAGGTAGGAGATTTAGGAGAGTTAATCATAAAAAACAAGTAAGTATTTTTGGGTTTGGATGTGTAGATGAGTAGGCTAAAGAAGCACGAATGCTAACTTGTGATTTTTTCTTGCATTAGGTAGGATAGGATCAAAACATTGTGAGCACATAGTAGGGTTTTTTGTTGCTGTATAATAAGCTGAAACAAGGAAAAGAAGGGCGAAAAAATGAAATCTTGGGTTGAATATTGGTAAGAGGAGCAAGATTAAGGTGAATGCAACCCTAGGTAGGGCAATAAGAGGCCAGGAGTGGCAAGGGAGACCTCATTTTTCACTTAAGAGATTAAGGAGAGCTTGAGAGAGAGAGAGATAGAGACCTGTCAACTAGAGAAGATCGTAGCATTTGATTTTGGAGATTTTCCTTGGATCCAGGTTTGCAAAACCCTTCCTTGCTTGGCATAGATGTGATCTGGAAAGCCTTATATGCAATCATGGACCAAGCTTGAAGATATACACCAAAATCATCATGTGCGCCCCATCGCTTCGCAGTTGGACCACTGTGTCCTAGTCTGACTCCCAAAATTAGGCGTAGTTGGACCGTCCAACTATAAGAGTTGAACCATACCTTTTAGTCCGATCCGACCAACTATTGGATCGAACCACTCGGTTGTCCAGTCAGACAACCTTTCTAGTCGAACCACGTGGTCTCAATCGGACCGAAATCCCACATCCAATCAGACATCCACTTCGATCAGACAACCTTACCAGTCAGACACGCACTGTCCTTTCTAGTTGGACCACGTGGTCCGATCAGACCAAAACCACGTATCCAATTGGACACCCACTTCGATTAGAAAACCTTACCAGTTGGACACGCACGATTGGACCAGAAATAGGACCATCTTAGGAATCAAACCAAGATATCTAATTGGACCACTCGTCGAAGTCAAACTAGCCCAGTCAGACCGACCGACTCTGAGAGTTGAACCACCCAAATTCGAATTGTCCAATTCTGGGAATCGGACCAACAAACCAGAATAAGAAAATATAGACCAGGACCAATTCTACGGCTCAGAGCTAAACCAAAACATCCTTGGAAACCCACCCTAGCTCACCAAAGCCAGTAACTAGAGAAAACTATGACTATACAACCTAGAGGTAAACTCTAAGAACCCGATCACATAGCCAACTAGATGTGTAGCCCAAAGGTTGGTCTCAAGACTACCCAGTCTTGATAGAGCGTAGAGGGAGTAGCATAGACCCCGGACAAACCTTAGGAGCAACCAGAGACCACACTTAGAGCCATATTAGGTCGTAGAAAAGAAGGGGGGATAGCTAGAATTGCATAATCATTTTGCAGGTTCATCCCACACAGTGATTTCTTCCACATAAGTGCACTAGAAAAGGACAGAAATCTTGATTTTGCACTATGTACATTATTGCACCTAGCATTGAATGTACATAAGTTGAGGACTGTTTTCAATAACAAGGAATACATGTAGACTTAATAACTTGAAGGAACCCACCAATAGGAGGAGATCCCAAAACATAGCCGGGTGTCTTAAAGCCCCATTAATAGGACCTGAAAAGATGGCAGGGGGATTCAAAGGACAGCAAGATTGAGGGCAAAGTGTTATTAGAGCTGGTTGAATTGATCAACAACCTCGTGGAGCAGGAAGCATGAACAATATCAGGAGCAACCGTAGACGCTGAGCAGTTGGGTGAATTCCCAGTTGTAGTCCAAGATATGGTCAACGAGTACGACATGCTAACCAAGCTGGTGGTCCACGGAAG
This sequence comes from Lygodium microphyllum, assembly GCF_053477565.2. NCBI lineage: Eukaryota > Viridiplantae > Streptophyta > Polypodiopsida > Schizaeales > Lygodiaceae > Lygodium > Lygodium microphyllum. Next base: position 136,874,221 of record NC_141147.1, read on the forward strand.
GCCAGTGGAGGAGGTAGTGGCAAGCCTGGAGGAAGAGAGGAAAGTGGTTAGAAGAGCATTGCAGGGCATAATTGCCTACAACTGCTAGTAGAGAACTAGGAAGCTACAACAAGACATAAATGTGCACGAGGCTCAACGCATGCTAGCCTTAGCTAGCAAAAGCAAGGCATGACCAACTGTGGAGAGAGAGAAAGCACTAGAGGCAGACCTCATCCTGAGTGATCTTGTGACCAAGCATATCATCGATAACACATCTGTTGAACATAGTGTGGTAGCACTAGAAACCTCGCTACTCTCAGGCCTAGGAATTACTCAGGGAGCAAAGAGCCAATAGAAAATCCCTGTGGTAGCTAAGCAGTTGGATAAGTACCAACCTAGTAGCAACCTGTACAGTTTTGTAGAGTAGTTTGAGCAAGTTTACAAGGCTAATGGTCTCGCAAACCTTTCACAACGCTCCCAAGCTTTCAGACTCTATTTAGGTGATAAGGGTAGGATATGGTACACTAGCTTAGACATGGCAGAGGTAGCAAACTTTGCCCGACTAAAAGTTCTCTTCATTAAGAGATTCTCAAAAGTGGGATACTCTAATAACCTCATAGTTCAACTGATGAATGTTAGTCAAAAGGACAAGGAGGACATAAGAGACTATGTCACTCATGTGCGCAGCCTCTTCAAGAGAATCCCCACGAATGAGTGACCAAATGAAAGAGCAGTCTCCACCCTATTCATGAACGGAATTCGCAGCGAGGAGTTGTACAAAGCTTTGGCAGGTGACTCTAGCTTGCATCGAGACGTTTTAGCTAGGGTCTTCGATGAAGCAATTAGGGTAGATGACCAGCTAAGAGAGAGAAGCTCTCAAAGTTCAAACCGTGACAACTCTAGTCAGAGGGCCTCAAAGAGGACCACCACCTCCAGCGAGGGATCAATTCCTAGCATGCAAGACAAGGGGAAGAGTGTAGATGAAGACCAGGAGTGAGGTGAGGATGGAGTTAGCACAACTGCAAGAAGTAGTGAGGAAACCAACACGATTGCATGTCCAATGCATGCATTGTGGTAGTAACCACCTCCCAACCAAGTGCCAAGATCCTAGGTCTAGGCCTTGCACAAACTGTGGTAGATTCGGCCACAATGCCATGCATTGTAGGTTGCCTAGGAGATTCCCCTATGTCCAATAGTACAACCCGCTGTAATTGGGGAAAAGGCTGCCAAAGCCCAGCTGGCACTTTCAATACCAAATTATGCAAAGCCCATCATCCCTAAGATGGAGATCAATCCAACGAGCATACCCCAGCCACCAGGACCCTATGTGACCCATCCACCGAGTGATGCTCCAATCCATTACGTGGAGGAGCCTAACAAAGACAAAACCTACATAAACCCTTACTTCTCTTACGACGAAGAGGACAATCCAGTCTTGATGGACTATCGACCCGTACCACTGATGGAATGAGGTAGAGGTAGGGGAAGAGGCTTTGCAAGGTTGACCCAAGATTCAATCTCGTGTTGGACTTGCAGTCAACCGAGCCACATCTCATCACGCTTTCCAAAGAGAGAACAAGTGAATAAGGAAAAAGTCGACCTCAGATGTGTCGAGTGTGGCATCACTCACCTATTTACTGATTGCCCTAGATGGAAGCCATCCCCTAGCCTAGCAAACGTGCCCCTCAGTGCCCTTGGGGCTGTTTGGGGTCGAGACATTTGACAGTGAGAACACACCCATCCCATTGCATGTCATGACTAGAGCACAGACGAAGCAGGTAGGCATATCACTGCCAGGCCCCAGCAATGTAGATGCAACCTCAATAGGAAAAAGAGGCGACGAAGAAGGAAGAAAAAGAGTGACACAAAGGTCACTCTTAAGACTAAGGGTGCGACAACACTAATGACCGGCAAGAAGGTCACAGATGTAGAGGCAAAAACTATTTCTCCAAAGATGGCAGAGAAAGGGAGTGCAAAGGCATGAGAGTATCCCCACCCTAGGCACGAACTTGAGGCAATAGCCAAAGTCAAGAAGTGGGTAAAAGACACCCAAGAGTACCTCAAGGTTGCTGAGCCTATATTAGAGGATGAGATTGAGGATCTCTCTAGTGTAAGCATGCTAGTCTCACTTGCATGACCAAGGTTGAAAGACATACCCATGCCACAGGTGATGCCACCTAGGCCAAGTTTAAATGCCACAGGCCAGCTGGTCAATCAAGACCAATGGCCAAGGAGCACAAACCTAGGAAAGAGGCAAACAACCAACAATCTTCTCATGACATTAGTGACCACCCCAATGACCCTGAGTTTAGGAGACCTGCTCAGATAGCACCTCACGATATGGCAAGAGTTGAAACACCGGGTAGAAGAACCGATGGAGCATGCTGCCGCTGACTTGTAGGATCATGATGTGGTCACGTAGATACCTATCTTGACACTACACTCAGTGCCGAAGCCACTACACGTTAAGGCATTTTGGAAAGGCATTGAGATGCATGCAGTTTTTCCTATCCTAGCCCTACAAGACATCACACGAAAGGGAATCATAGATACCGAGGCGGGAGCAAGTGTGTTGAGCCATGCTATGCTCCATGCTTGGGAAAACCCGCCTGTCGAAACCACTAGGTTCAACGTCACTCTAGATAACGGAATGAAAGTAAGGCCATTTGGATTCTTAAAAAATTGTCCAGTGAAGATTGCGGGTATCCATTTCTCTGTGAACTTCATTGTCATGAAGGAAGTGGACTATGACATTCTGCTAGAACAACCCTGGATGAGAAACACTCAAGTCATTGAAGACTGGGGCAACGGTCTAATGTTCCTAGGAAATTGAATGGAAGTAGTAAAGGTCGAGATGGACACTTGGAAGACAATCCTTGTTGACCTGGATGCCATCTCTGCCATGCTCAGGGGTGATACACCAATAACGAAGTCTCACAGACCCCTAACCAAATACATCCCTTGTCCTGAGGATGAGCGAGATTGGATGCACATCCTAGTGACCATCGATCTCCCATTCTCAGACGAGAAGGAGACGTACAAATAGGTTGCAAAAACTGTGAGTGTATCAAGGAGGGAGCCTATAGTGCCACTCTATATGATGGCCAACAGCTCAAGCAGCCAACCTAAACCTATCTCTTCCCATGTTCCTAGCAGTAGGCTAGAATTGCACGAGATCCTCGAGTATCTAGCAAGAAAATTGACTAGCAATCCCACTGCTAATCTCCAACCCCTCAAACAAGCTAGAGACAAGAGTCTAGGGGATGATGAGCAGACATGAGGAGTTGATTTTGATGATGAGTACGAGGACTGCCACTCCACAAGTGAAGAAACCAAGGAAGAAGTAGACACCATAGAATATGACACTGAAGGAAGGGTGATAGAATAGCTCAAAGTAGAATCCAAGCCCAAAAAAGGGAGTACTTACAAGATCAAGAGAGGAGTCATGTGGATGGAATGCGATCGCTCCTGGCTTGAGCATATGGGAGCAATAGATTATAAACAAGCAGGGATAGCCCAACCATCGGCAACACCCTTACTTAGGACAAAGCACCCACCGAGATCCAACTACCAGGGAAAACTTCTTCCTTTAGCAAGGATTGCAAGTTTAATTCTGAATCGAAGGTGAGTATAGAGAGCGACCGGGAGAGATACCCCAACCTCTGAGGACCAAACGCACCAAGGGGGACCTGCCAGTTCACCTAAGGCGCAGGTGATCAAAGTAAAAAAGGAGAGAACAGACAAAGAAGGCGGAGGCATAGCAACAGAAGAAACCACAAGACCTATCGAGATGCTTTATGAAGTTTAAGAGAGATGACAGAGTAGTAGTCCTGTTGGGAGAAAAATGACAAGGACAGACAACTAAGCCAATTGAGGGACCCGCCAAGGTCAAGGAAGTCAACTTGGTAGGGAAAGGCAAGAAACCTCGACCAGTGTTTATAGTTGACGCCCTTACCAAGGAGGAAGAGGCCAGTCTCATTGCACTTTTGCAAGAGTACGTGGATGTGTTTGTCTCAAAGGCGTGGATCCTAGAGTGGTGACGCATAACATACCAACAACGGCCCCTGATACAGCGCCAATAAAACAACTACCGTACCCTATGAATCCAAAACATGCCCAAACCGTGAGGGAGAAAATCAATAAGCTAATGAGGGTAGGATTCATTTATGAAGATTCATCTATGAAATAGAGCACATGGATTGGGTATCACCGATTGTGATAGTCATGAAGAAGAATGGGAAGATACGAGTGTGTCTGAACTATAAGAAGGTTAACACCATGACAAAAAGAGATAATTATCCATTCCCATACACAAAGCACATGCTCGAGAAAGAGGCCTACAATTTTTTGGATGGCTTCTTAGGATACAACCAGGTGCAAGTACATCCCAACGATAGGCACAAGACTGCATTTGTTGCTGAGTGGGGTGTTTTTCCTTACATTGTAATGCCCTTTAGATTGATGAACGCACCTACAACCTTTTAATGGGTAATGTGCACCATCTTCAAAGATCTTCTTAGACGAGAGCTAGAGGTGTTTGTATATGACCTATGCTTGCACTCTAGTTGGGCTGAACACTTGGAGAAGCTGTGAGTAGTCTTTGAACAATGTAGGCTTTACAACCTGTCATTGAACCCTCTAAAATGCCAGTTTTGGGTCAAGCATGGATGCATCCTAGGACACATGGTGTCCAAGAACGGCATAGCCACTAACTCTTCGAAGATCAAGGTCATTGTTGACTTGCCACCACCAAAGGACTATAAGGGAGTTAAGTGTTTCTTGGGTTACACCATATACTATCGGCACTTTGTGTTGAATTATGCATTGATTGCAAGACCATTGTATAAGCTACTAATAGTGTTCGAGTGGACTGATGAGTGCCGACAAGCATATGAGAAGTTGAAGAAGGCTCTTTTGACTACACCAATCTTATAAGCCCCAAACTAGAACATCACCTTTCATGTATATATAAACGTGTCTAAATGTGTTATTCAAGCTATCTTGTGCCAGCCTGGGAGCATAATTTGGATTACCCCATGAGTTTTGCTAGCAAACAACTCACTGACATGGAGATAAACTACTCCACGATAGAAAGGGAAGGGTTAGCCATGGTGTTCACGGTGAAGAAGTTTCGACACTACCTCCTAGCCATGCCTTTCAACTTCTTCGTAGACCATTAAGCATTGTTCTATCTTGTAAATAAGCCATGCATTACGAGACACATTGCTAGATGGTTTCTTCTTCTTATTGAATTTGATTTCTCTATGTGGTGGTATGCAAGGGAAAACATCACTACATGGGTGATCACATGTCCGGAATACCTAAAGGAGAAGTAGTTGGGTAGGGCATAGCTAAAGATTTATCGGACACCCATCTTTTCAGCTTATCTAGCAAGAAATATTTGTTTAGATCTAACGCCGTACTAGGTGGATGATATAGTCCAAGTGCTAGGGCACGGTCTTCCCGATAGACCTATCGAGAAGGCTAGGCTTAGGCGACTTATTCTAAGAATCCAACCATACCAATTGATGGCCATTCAACTCTATAGGCTGGGGCAAGATGGGTTGCTACAGTGATGTGTGTACGAGCATAAAATGCACGACATGTTGAGTGAAGCACATGGAGGGATTGCTAGAGGGCACTTCAGCGGGGATGTGACAGCCCGCAAGGTGCTGCAATCTCAGTAAGACACCAGGAAGAACGACGCTAGGACCACAGAAAGTTCTTGTGGGAGCAAGTTATCTCACGATTTGGTTGCCCTATTGAACTAGTAAGCGACCAAGGCATGCATTTTTAATCAACGAGCCAATTGCCCACCTGCTCTCAACCTTCTTAGTCATCCACAAGAAATCCTCCCCCTACTACCCTCAAGCTAATGGCCAAGCCGAATCCACGAACAAGATCTTAGTCAATGTTCTTTACGAGGGTAGTTTCTAACTCGCAAAGTGACTAGGACAACAAACTCATGGCAGCATTATGGGCTTATCGGACGGCCTATAAAATGGTTGTGGGATAGATGCCCTTCAGAATGACCTACGGGACTGAGGCAAATTTTCCATTAGAATTCTTTGTCCTTAGTCTAAGGATAGCAATGCAAGAGAGATGGGAAGAAAAGGAAGCTTGGACCAACTACCTTGTGGAATTAGAATGACTCATTGAGACTTGGCTCCTAGGTAACCACTCCCTAATTTGTGAGAAAGCACGACGAAAAATGTGGTTTGACAAGCATGTCAAACAACGCGACTTTGAGCAGGAAGACCTTGTTTTGCTCTACTCGGTAAAGGGCCACAAGTAGAAAATGAAATTCTGAGGATTGGGACCTTTCCGAGTGTACACCATTAGTAGGATGGGAAATGTAGAACTTGAAACCCTTGAAGGTCCCTCGCATAGGCTTCTTTAATGGTAGTCGCATAAAGAAGTACTACCCTCCCACACACCCACTGCAGGAGGCCCCTATGCTGGAAGTCCCTGTCAATGGCCGCGTAGCCACCATCACCGAACTAGAGGATGAGGATGAAGGGGTATTAGCAGTAGCATACCTTTGCATCATGGCCACTACTCAACGCATGCACACTTTTGATAGCTTGATTGATGAGAGAGCTGACTACAATGTCTTAACTCACACTCATTGGACCCTCATTGGTCAGCCACAGTTACAGCCCACCAATGCTAAACTTCTTCCATTTGGGAGCAAGTCATATACACTCCCAGGGAAGTGCAAGATCACAGTCTCTATCTAGTCTGAGAACCTATCAGTCATCTTCTATTTATTGCTAAAATGCAAAGGATGCAGATCAAGAATCATTATTAGGACGCACTTTTAAGAAGCAAGCACAATGCAACACAGACTATGATCTGCAATGTATTCACCTTTACATTGGCAACATTCGAATCGTGACACCTTTCAATAAGGGAAGCAAAACTCCACCCAAGTCTGCCATGCCACTGATAGAGCTACCTAGGACCAAGCCTAAGGAGAGGGGTCGTGAGTCATCACAACCCGCCCAAACTACAAAACCACTGCCAACTAAGGCCATCCCTAAAGCCACCAAGCCTAAACTTAAATGGGTGCCAAAGCACCAAAAATGACCTACTTATAGCCAGCGTCTGCCATGGACACCACTTAGCTCATGTCCATGATTAAGTTCCTGGTCACGAAAGTACAAGAAATAGTGCCAGGACAAGAGTCAAAAGGTTGGCTGCTGTGGATGTCAAGTCCAGGCAAGACCCAACACAGTAAAAGTTGGAAGCATCCACCACCACATCACCGCCAATGATGTCCCTAGTTGCGGACTATGATGCCTATATGGCTAAATTCCTAGCCCAACTAGAGAGGGATAAGGAAGAGAAAAAGGCCGTTGATGTGGAACTAGAGACCGAAAGAGAAGTTATCGTGGCCCTACAGCTAGAGATGACACGGAAAGCCACTAAGCATCAGAAAGAAATTTGAAACTTGAAAAAGCAACTCAGTTCCAAAGAAAAGGAGGCTCAAGAGAACGAAGATCGCCTAAGGCAAAGACTATAGAATGAAGCCCAAGACCTGGTGGTGGAGTAGCGGGACCACAAGCTGCTCACCCAACAATATACTAAGCTCCAACAATGAATGACAGGGGTGGAAGCCATGCATGCAAAACTACGAGAGAGCTCGTAAGAAGGAAACTAGGCATTGAGAGAACGATGCCAAGAATAAGAGGATGCCCTGCTATTCTAGCTGTGGTCGAAAATGGAAGAGCAAGGAGGGATGGAGAGAGAAATAGAAGTTGTTTTGGAAATGAAGGAGGAGGCCATCGATAAAGCCATAAGAAGCCTACAATATGATTTGGAGAACACTCGAGAGGAGGTGGAGGCACTAATGGCCATGGCCATGACCGAAAGAAAGCTATACCAAGCGGAGCTAGAAAGCTACATGCAAACTACCGAAGATCTATCGAAAAGGATCGTAGAAGTCTACCAGTAGTGCTCGGTGGCTAAGCAAGGTAGGAGGATAGCAAAAGAGCAACTGAACCATCGGGATAAAGAGAAGACCTAAACGATGGAATTGTAGAAATGAGTAGCAATAGGTGATAATGATGCTATCTTAGGAGATGGAGAGGCATAAGGAAAACCTAGAAGAAAAGGCATAGTAGTGGGAGAGGCGCAACTTTGAAAGAGTGCGAGGACTGATAGAGCACATGGCAATTTCGGAGTATGAGAGGGTGCTCACAGAATCCAAAGCAGTTGAGGCTGCTAAAGCGTGCTCCAACATGCAGAGCCTACCCTTTTTGAGCACTGTGCTTCATGTCACACAAGTTGAAGGCGAGGATTTGGTGGAGAGAATAAAGAGGAAGTTGGAATTGACAACTAGAGCTTTAAGGTATGTTCTGCAAGAGCGCACACTCCCAACCAGCACGGGCATAACCAAGGAGTAGCAACATAGCTACTTGCGACAAGTCAGCCTCTCCACTGATGAGCTCAAGAAACTTGGATTTGAGGAACAAGAGCAATCCCATCCACCCCCCATCCAACTCACTATGGAACAAGACATAGAGGAAGGGTTGAAAATTCGAGCAAGCATTTAAAGAAGAACCGCAAATAGGAGAGGCCAATCCGTCCTTACCTGGTCTACCCCCTGAAGAGCCAGAGGGTGCCCAGGTTGCCGAGCATGTTATTGTTGCAAGAAGAAGAAGACAAGAACTTGTGGAGTAGTGAAAGGAATCATTCGTTTGGGTAATACTCTAGTGAACCAATGGGTCGAGGATCAGAGCATTATAATCACACAATGGAGGTAGGAGCCCACGGACTACTAGCAGGACAAGGTCTATCAGGTTTTCAAAACCATCAAAGGCTACGAGGCACAGCCAAAGTGGTGGAGGAGGATTTGGGACACCAATTTTGATCCACAGATGCCCTTCTACGGCACACTACAGGAAGAACGGAATGATCCCGTCTACACACCCTAACCTCGCAGACACAAATTGGATTACGATAGGGGGTGCATGGCAGGTACGACTTTCTGAAGATCTACAATGTCAATGTAGCAACTCCTGATGACGAATGCATGACCTTTAGAGCAGGGGACTTGCACCCTTCCATTAATCACTTCCTCAAGGATTTCTCTTCCTGCCCAGACCCAGTCTTCATAACCACTTGTAATTACCTTAGGATCATTAGGTTTCTGCTTAAACAAAATCCAGCAACCAAGGAAGCCCACCTTCCTCCACTCTTTTTTGACATTAACCTAGGAATAGATAATTGTGCTATGGCTAGGCTCATGATGAGGACAACCCAACTTCCCTTGTTTTGTATGAGGATCCTTGAAGACATGAATGATAGCCACTTTACGAGGTGCAACCATCATTTCTTGCCAACCACACCTATCAATGCAAAGGCTGACATCAAGGAATACCTACAAAGCCACGCCTTTTTTTCTAAATCCCTAAGGCCACCTCGCAACTCATCTGAGGAAGATCAAGGTAGGGCCTAAGAGCACCCCTTGCATCCAAATCTACATTTTTTTTAAAAGTACCATGCACGGACAATCAATGCACCTAGGGTTTCCATACCTAGCCCCCATCCCCCATGACACATGCTTAGGGTAGCACAGCAAGGGCAGGAGACACCTAGGGGGTAACACTCGCCTATGGTTAGACCTATCAGCCTAAGCTCTATGCACCGCACCTTCCGTATACACCACCAAGGGCTTGCCCAAGGTAGACCCATCTCCCAATTCCACAAACATCAGCACCACACACACCACGGTTAAGCAAACACACCCCAAGTAGTGCATCTTCTTTTCTTTTCAGGTACAAACAAAGGCCCCAACCACCAACTCCAGAGACCCCATCATCCATGCAATGTACTCCCCATCTTATGCAACATGTCACCACACATGCACAACAAATCAAGGGGTAAACGCAACAATCCTAATCAAAAAGTGAATGAAGAAGCTCATTTAGAACAGTGCCAAAGAAGGCAGCCACACAAAGGGGCAACCAACGGATCTGTCCAACTTTATCTTCAATTTCAAAAATGGATCCGAATATCTGTCTCTCTTCATACAAGGATCCATCCAACTTTATCTTCAATTTCAAAGGCCTAAATCCCTCCAACACACCTTCCACCAAGGCTTGTACAAGGGCCTTTCAAGTTTCATAAATCCCTCCAAAGGTCCATAAATTCCTCCAACATCAGGACTCATTCCCAACTCAAGGGCTTTCCAATTCCATAAATCCCTCCAACATGGCTTATATACAAACTCAAAAAGCATATGGCTTCCCTAGCAACACTATCTGACTCACCGCCCAAGAAGTGCCATGGGACTGGCACTCAACTAGGAGAGGGTAATGTTAATTCTCAGACGAACAAGCTGAAAAATCTAGAAAATCAAAAGCAGAAGGCAGAGCCAAGGAAAAAGTGAAATGGAAGGCCAATACAAGAAGTGCAGAAAATTCCTAAATCAAGGAGAAAGATGCACAAGAAAAAGCGCAAGTCAATACTTTTGTAAAAGGGCACAAGGCGCACCACTGTGATTTATTTTAAGAGCACCAAGCTCTCACCAGTGCAAATTGTAAAGGTAGATTGACGATAGTAGGAAGGAAGCTAGGAAGATAGGAGGACAATGGGAAAAATGGCCTAGGCGGAGCTGGACATGTAAAAAAGGGGATAAGGGGATGACCGGCCAAAAGGGATTTGGGGCTTTGTATATAAAGTTCAAAAAGTGAATGAGAGCTCAATCTTTGGTGTGTGGCAAAGTGGATTATTCTTCTTCTTCTCTTCTCTTGCTTGCTTATGAGTGCTTGAGGGAGCGAGGGATCTTGGAAGTGAAGCTCTCCACTATCCTCTCTCTTCTTTCCCTTTTCTATTCTCTCATCTCACGTGTGGTTATGGAGGATGGAGCTTTGAGGAAGAGGCATGAGGATGCTTGAGCTCGCATCACAAATCATGGAGCTATCAGAGTGCTTGAGAGAGGAAGCAACTCAATCAGGCATTAAGGCAAGCTCACTACACTTGTAGAGAGGGATAGCGTGTCGACTATGTGAGAGGTAGTCATTAATGCTCACTTGAAATGCTTGAACAATAAGCAGTCTATGGGTCTTGGCGGTTGAGCTCGAGCTCACCTCTACAAGGACGCATTACTAGATGGCTACTTCTGCTTTTGGAGTTTAACTTCTCTGTGGTGGCGCATAAAGGGAAGCAACATTACATGTCTAACCACCTGTCTCGTATCCCCACGAGAGAAGCTACTAGACAAGGCATTATGGATGAACTGTCAGATGCATAGCTATTCTGCTTATCCAATGAAAAGAATTTGTTTAGAGCCGAAATGATGTCGTATTGGGCAGAGGACATAGTTCAAGTACTTGAGCAGGAACTCCCGGAGCAAGCAATAGAAAAGACCCAACTTCATCGGCTCATCCTAAAGATCCAACCCTATCAGTTGGTAGCATGCCAAGTTTACAAGTTGGGGCAAGACAAGTTACTGCGCAGATGCATATATGAGCATGAGATGCATGACGTATTGATAAAGACACATGGCAGAATCGTAGGAGGATATTTCAACAGAGACATGATAACCCGCAAAGTGCTACAGTCTCAACTATGGTGGCCTACTCCTCTCTTTCGAGATACAACACAATTTGTAAAGCATTGTGATGAGTGCCAATGAACTAAAGTCCCTATTTGTAAAGATCACATGGAGCTAACCCCACTTATCACACGACAACCTTTCAAGAAATGGGGGATTGACTTTATCGGACCCATTAGTCCCGTGGCATAGTATTCACAAGCCAAATACATCATTGTGGTCACCGACTATCTAACAAAATGGGCAGAAGCATGAGTTACGAGAAAGAATAACGTTAGGACCACTACCAAGTTCCTATGGGAGTAGGTGATCTCACGATTTGGCTGCCCCATTGAACTAGTCAACAACCAAGGCACACACTTCATCAATAAAGTCATAGCTCATCTTCTGTCCTCCTTCCTAATCATCCATAAAAAATCTTCGCCCTATTACCCTTAAGAAAATAGTCAAGATGAATCCACAAATCAAATATTAGTAAACGTCCTGACCAAGGTCATCTCTGCTTCGCATAGTGATTGGGATAACAAGTTGATGACGGCCTTGGGATAACAAATAAAATCTTGGTAAACATCCTGACCAATGTCATCTCTGCTTTGCACAGTGATTGGGATAACAAGTTGATGACGGCCTTGTGAGCCTACTGCACGGCTTACAAGATGGCTATAGGACAGACCCCCTTTAGGTTGACTTATGGTACGGAGGCAATTCCCTTGGAGTTCTTCATACTTAGCCTTAGGATAGTCCTTCAAGAAAGATGGGACAGGAAGGAGGCATGGACAGAATGCCTAATTGAGCTTGAACGCTTATCGAAAACCCGTGTTCCAGCCACCCATGCGCTAATATGCGAGAAGGCAAGAGACAAACCTTGGTTTGACAAGCATGTCAAGTAGCAAAACTGCGAAGAGGGTGACTTAGTACTACTATACTCAATCAAAGGACATAAGCAGAAACTGAAGTTTCAAGGGCTAGGTCCTTTTAGAGTTCAAACCATCAGTCGAACTGGCAACATAGAACTCAAAACCCTAGAAGGTGAGACCATAGACTTCTTCAATGGCAGTCACATAAAGAGGTACTTCCCTCCCACACACCCATTGCGTGAGCCTCCAATGCTAGCATCCCCTGTCCAAGTACAGGTAGCCACTATCACTGAAATGGATAATGAGGATGAGAAAGCTGTAGAACCATCTTGCCTAAGCATAACGTTCACTGCCAAGCACGCATGCACCATCAACGCATTGATTAATGAGGGAGCTGATTTTAATATCTTAACCCGTGACCATTGGACCCAAATTGGAAAATTACAATTATAGCCCATTAATGCTAAGCTCAACCCTTATGGAGGCCTACCCGACACACTTTTGGAAAAGTGCTAGGTTGCAATTTCTATCGAGTTTGAAAGCATACCAATGATCTTCTATGTGTTTCCCAACACTAAGGATGCAGGCATAGAATCATTGTTAGGATGAACCTTTCAGAAGCAAGCTCATTGTTCTGTCGACTACGAGTCACAACATATCCACCTAGCCATAGGAAACATTTGAATAGTTACATCTTTCAGCAAGGGTGGCATGACTCCTTCCAAGTCCACAAAGCCACTAGTAGAGAACCCCACCATCAAGTCTAAGGAGGGGGATCGTGACTCGTCACAACCTGCTAAACCTCAATGTCGGCAACCCACTGAACCCAACATTGAAGCCAAGAAACCCTAGTTCAAATGGGTACATAAACATCAAGGATTTTCGCCTCGAAGCAGACACCCACGCCCCCTCACAGAGCTAAGAACCCATACTGGAAATCTAGGAGGCCAAGACGAAACTGTAAACATTGACGCACGGTCACAAGCTGTGATGGGTCCCCAAAACCTTATTGCAACCGCAAGGCTACAATGAGGGCAACCCTTGGATTTGGCAATCCAAAGCCAAAACAACCAAAAGTCCTACTCAAACGCCACCCTCGAGCTTGGCCACACAAAACAGTGAGCTAGAGACACTCGGGCCACAAGAGAATTGTGTCGCCAAGTCCATAGAATTGCCAAAACCTAGCTCAGCAATGCCTAAACCAATCTATCACCCAAAATCATAGCTTGCTACTAACAAAACGCCCAAACATAGAGTTGATGATACCCTCAAACCTTAGAAGAATTTTGTAGCATAACAACCACAACCACAACCAAACTCATCAAACATAAAGCCAAGCTACAACCTAAGGAGCAAACCAAGCTATGACCATTAGCTGTTGAACTCTCTAGTTCTATTAAACCTCAACCACCTACCAACCTTAGACCCTCTTATGAGCGGCGATCAATTCTAACTCTACTCACAGACTTAAGTGAAAAAATGGGGGGTGACTTAGTTGCTTGCGTAAGACTCTTGGACACAACTTTCATGTCACTTGCTAAAAGCTATGACCGCTTAGACTTGGGACTCTTGGACAAACCTATGGCGATGGAAATATGGACACTTCCTTATTCTTGGGAAGAATTGGAATTTGTGTTTGTCAAGGCTTTCGAGGCAACTGCAGAGCTGATTGGCACTGAGGTTCCTTGCAAACAAGTGCAGCAACAATGCCTTATTACCTCATATGACAAGCTCACAGCTTGTGCTAACGATCAAGAGATAGAAGACTTGAAACAGCTTGCAACCAACAACTCCCCTTTCTCGAGAAAAATGGTACATTCTTTTCCTTCAATGGTAGCTTAATGGATGTCAGGTCATGTCAAATGCCAAGCAACAATGCGCAATCAAAACATCGGAGTATGACCCAACTTATGTTGCTTCAACCTCTTAAAGGGTATTAATGACTATTCGTGAGCGACCCATGGAAGAACATATTCAAGGACACCCCTACTTAGATTGCATCCTTATCGAGGAGGAGCTGCACATTGCTAGTCGTATGGACTCTGTTGACTTCTTGCTTGATGTCCTTACTTACATCACCCAAGTCGGCATCTGACCTTTTGACATGGACTAGTATGCTCACATGGAATATAATCCAAACTTCTATGCTTGGCTCATACGGAAGTAAAGCACTATACCCATGCATAATGTATCCTTTACACTCTAGCCTTCAATCCTAGGAAGGATTCTTCTCAATTCCAAGGGCTTCGAAGGGGTAAGGATAAGGCAAAGGTAAGGGTAAGGTAAATCAAACCAAGCACACAAGGAAAACAATAAAGGAAAGGCACACGTTGGTAGGATGGAACAACTTGTGAGTGTGAAAAAGGTCAATAAAATTTGAAGTCAATAGACTAATTGGAAGGAAATTCAAATTTTTCCCTCGAGTAATTTAGTTTAGCAAATATGTAATTGTTCCCTTTTGTTTGTGATTATTTTGAATAACACTAATGGAAAATATTATGAATAACACTAATAGCAAATATGGTTTCATGATAGACTAATTGGAAGACAATTCAATTTTTGCACTCGAGTAATTTAGTGCAGCAAATATGTAATTGTTCCCTTTTGTTTGTGATTATTCTGAATAACACTAATGGCAAATATGGTTTCATGATAGGCACCCATCATGGCAAGCCAAGAAAAGGCTAGTAAATTACATTTTTCAGAAGAAGAACAAGCAAAGTACGGTCTTTCTATGGAAACACAAGCCTTCAACTAGTTTAAGTTTCGACATATCTTCAACTTAGAAGACGTGGCCATTGAAGAATGGGCTATGAGATAGATCATCGAGCAATACAATCTATAGAAATACATGGAAGCAGTAGGTCAAGGGATAGACTATATCCATCGTGCAAAAATTTTTAGGGCTTTCCACAGGAACCATGGCACCGTGATTGTACACGAGGGATAGGAAACTCATCGAGTGCAGATTGAATTGGCCTCAGAGTTGGTGGAAAAGGCACTGGGCTTGGTGAACAAAGTACAGAGGAAGCCAAAGAGAGATGTATATGCCTTGCTAGGAATGGACAAGATAAAGGTCCACACCAATGACAACATCAGCTTGATGGATATTCCAAATGTCCCAAAGTCCAACTCCAAGCCAAGATGGTGCACACGTCATTTTCTAGTCAAAGGTACAACACCATCATGAGCTGCATTAATGTCCCCCTATTAGAGAGCATCGCAGCATGGTCGCTAGATGAAGTGAACCTCAATGGTTTTGTGAGGAAAACCATTGAAACCTCGGCAAAGGCTTTCGCAACGGGAGGACAACCCACTAGAGGAGAATCCCCTACCACCAAGGCTAAAAGGAAAGCTTCATCTTCAAAGGCTGCAACCATTGGACTTGGTGGGGTTCTTACTACCATCATCAGGGAAGCCTTGGGGCAAGGGCAAGAAGGAGGAGGAGGAGGAGTGGATGAAACACCAAGCAGATCGCCACCTCACCAAGAACAAGAGGCACAATCTAGCGAAAGGACGCTAAGTGAGGAAGAAGAAAACGAGGAACAAGAAAAGTAGACTAAAGGCTAAGAAGATGAATAAGAAAATTGTACAAGAAATGCAGGAAGAGGAGAGGAGGAAAAAAGAGAAAGCGGACTCACAAAAGGTTCGCAGAGAGTCCAAAAAGGCCGAGGAGGAAAGAAGGAGAAAGCAAGAGGAGGAGGAGGAGGAGGAGGAGGAGAAGTTGAGAAAAAAGGAGGAAGACATGGCCCTCACCATGTACAGGTCCATTGAGCAGCAATCGAGGCAAGACGAGCTGGATCTCGTGAGCCCAATTAGAGATGAAGGATCGAGCTCAAGCACCTATAATGTGAGAAGGCAAGGGCAAAGCCCCAGTCACCCCCATTCCCACTCTCCTCGTGCCCCCCACCACCATCACCATGTCCACACCTAGCTCTACAACCCAGGTGGACACCAGCAACTTAATGGCTTGGGTCCATTACTTTGTGAATAAAGAAATGGGTCAAGGAGCAAGAGAAGGAAACCCCCTCATAGGAACCAAAAGGCCAGTTGTGTGGCAGATGCCAAGTCAAGGAAAGACCCGAAGTGGCAAGACCCGAAGAGGAAAAAGGTGGCATGCTCCACAACCTCTGTCCCCACAATAGAGAGGCCACCCGGAGAACACAATGAATATGTCAAGGAGCTTCTCTCTCAATTAGAGAAAGCCAAGGTGGATAAAAAGATAGCAATGGCTGAGTTGAAAGCCAAGAAAGAGTCAATGGCAACCTTCCAACTGGAAAAAACTCGACAAATTGCCACATACCAAAAAGAGATTAGCGAGCTAAAGGCTAACCTCAATGCCAAGAAGGAAAATGAGAAAACCTAGATGAAACAACTCGAAGACGAAAACCAGTAGCTGATGACGCTATAGTGAGAATATAAAATCTTGATACTACAGCACTAGGACCTAGAAGCTCAACTACAAAGAGTCCAATCAGGCATGGAAGAGCTGGCTAAAAGAGAAGCAGAAAGGAAACAAGAAAAAGAGGACCATCACCAAGAGTTCAAAGACCTTGTAGTCAAAGTATTCTTGAAAATAGATGAGCAGGAGAGGCTAAAGAGAGAGATTCAACACTTGGAAAAAGAGAAGGAGGAGCTCACCCATAAGGGGAAGAAACAAGAGTCAATCATAACATATCCCTAATACACAAGCGGGGGGAGAGCCCCAAGGAGATGATGAAGAGAGTAGAAGAGTGGGCAACCCACATTGAAGGAAGAGTTAAAGCCTTGGCACGCCATCTCACTCAAGTAGAAAAAGAAAAAATACTTGCTGAAAGCAGAGCAGAGGCCACCCAAGTGAGCTTCCAAACGCAGCAACGTGCCTTCCTAGATACTCTATTGGATGTCACCCATGCAGAGGAGGGAGAGTCCATATAGGCCATGAAAAGGAAACTGGGAATGGCTTGTAGAGCATTGAAAGCAGGATTGCAGATGCTACCACAACCTAGCGGAGTTGGCCCAAGCCTGGAAGAACAACGCCATTATGTCCTATTGGCAGGCCTAACCTCGCAAGAAATGGATGTACTTGGATTCATCAAAGAAGAGTAGCACGAGCCAAGCCAAGAGAGGGAGATGGATGCGAGCTTTGGAATGGGACCACACTAAGAAGATCTTGTCCCACAGCCTCCTTCCCCATAGTCTAAAGAGCAGCAACATGCAGACACCTCCACAGAAAGAAAGGCGGCACTAACGAAAAGAAAAAACAAATGGTGGAGAAGACAAGGAGAAAATGGAATGCCAAGGGAGTGAGGGCACCCCAGGCACCTATCCCACCATGCGAGGATGATGCCCTAGCAATCTTCCACGTCGACCTTGTAATTTGGGAGAGGCAAGAAACGTCCAGGAGCCCCTTCGACTTTAACTTTTAGTTCCCCACCACCTTGTGTAGGGTTTTGCCCATCAAGGTGGTGGAGGAGGTGATTAACATCAGAAGCATGCTCGGACAGAAATGGCTGGAGGAGAGAGAGTAGAACCCCACATTATGGGCCACTGAAGATGCCAAATTCTAGTAGAATAAGGTTTTTTAGGTGCCAAGGTATGTGCCTGTGGCTAGGAATGCCAACCTAAATGGAGAAGAAGAGTCTGTGACACCAACCTGGACACTTGGATGGCCTTTTGCAAGACTCAACCCTTCAAGCAGAATGACCTAACCTTTATGCCCTACACTTGAAGGGTGGGAGTGTATTTTGACTGTAGTGTCCACGGCTGCTACGATTTTCCTATAATTTATAATCCTCATTATACTACATATGATGATACCCTCGTCTTCACATCAAAGAAGTTGTATGATACCCTAATCCACTTCACCAACGAATTCTCTTCATGCCTTGACCCTGCCTTTATTACTATTTGTAATTACCTTAGACTGCTTAGATTACTCCTTAGGCAAGACCCCACCCCACAAGAGCACGGCCTCTTAGTACTCCATTTTGATCCTAACACTATAAGTAGTTGCACGATGGCTTGACTAATGATGTGACTGCTCTATTACCTTCATTTTGCTTAGCTCTTCTAGAGGATATAAACGATAGCCGCTTCACCTACTATAATCATCCATTCCTCTCCACCACCAAACTTTATGTCCACCTAAGTCTCAAGGGGTACCTCTAAATCCTCCAATTCCTTAACAAATCTATTAATCCCCCTTCTTCACCTCACTCTGATGACGAAGACTAACTTCTATCACGACTATGTAACTTGGATTAAAAAAAAGAAAAAGAAGAAAAAGAAAGACAAGGAGGTACAAAGCAAAAAGGAAATCATAGAACATGGAAACGAAAAGGGATATCACACGTAGACTTGACAACACGATGCACAAGGGTCATAGTCAGGGGTTCTCAAGTTAGGTGCTTTTGGTGGCTTCAGTCAGCGGGCTCCATCCCTAATCCCCTAGCCTTATTTTGACTCCCCACTTCACACTTGGGGCACATCAAGGGTAGGATATACCTAGGGAGGTAACACTCACCTATGGTTAGACCTGTCACCCTAAGCTACACGCATCATACCCCCTTATGGCACGAACTGGGTCATCAAGTGAGGAATGACACCTAGGCTTGACCCAACTCCCAATCCCACTAGCACAAGCACAACACACCACGTTGCAAAGTAAGACACCCTTAGGTAGTGTACCTTCTTTTCTTTTCAAGTACAAACAAGGCCCCAATCCTTCGACTTTGGAGGCCCCATCATCCATGCAATGCACTCTCCGCCTCCACCACCTTAACCAAGTGATCTGTTTCTTCCTAAGACCAATGCCCCCAAGATCCCATTATCATTGTCTCACACGCCTGCCCTTTCTCATCGAACCTTCATCAGCTCAAAACTACAAAGTATGCTCGAACTAGCACCTGCCTAAGGGAGGGGCCATCTTATTCAACAATGTCACCATGCATGCGCAACAAAGTAAGGGTAGACCACACTGCCCCAATCAAAAAGTGAATGAAGAAGCTCATTTGGAACAACGCAAGAGAAAGCAACTGCAGAGGGCTAGGGGAGGGATCCGCCTAACATGATATTCAATTTTAAAGAAGGATCCACCCACTAGCCTCTCTTCACACAAGGATCCATCCAACATGATACTCAATTTCAAGGAAAAATTCCCTCCCAGCTAGTAGCCAAGGAGGATCCACCCAACTCCAATCTTAGTCAAGGGAAGGTTAACCCATGACCAACCTTAAGAAGGGGGTTTGCCTTAACACCATCGTGAATTTCAAAGGCAAACCTCCACCACAAACAACCAGCTCCCCTAAGGGACTCACTTCAACACCATCTTTAATTCCAAACATAAATCCCTCCAACAAATCCTCAACTAGGGCTTGTATATAAACTCAAAAAGCCACCCGGCTACCCCATCACCACCAACCAACTCACCACCCAGTAGTGCCATGGGATTGGCACTCAACTAGGAGGGGAGTAATGTTTACTACAGAGTAGAGAAAGCAAAAAAAGAGGCATCAAGAACAAAAGCACAAGGCAAAAAAAAAAAGGTGCCTCACAAGAGAACGAGCACGGAAAAACTTTAAAAGTATGGGAGCAACTACCAGGAGTCCAAGGCGCAACCATGGGAGCTACAAAAAAGCCAAAAACAAGAATACGCACCTTTAAATATAAAGGCACAACCAAAATCTTTGTAAAAGAACACCAAGCTCCCTCTTATGCAATTTGTAACCATGGACGGGCAGTAGGACTAAGCTTGGAAGATAAGAGGACAATGGGAAAAAGAACCTTGCCACAATGACCTGTCATGTAAAAAAGGGGATAAAGGGATGACCACCCAAAAGGGATTTAGGGTTTTGTATATAATGTTTAAAAAGTGAATGAGAGCTTATTCTTTGGTGTGTGGCAAAGTGGACTCCTCTTGCTTGCTTGCATGTGAGTGCTTGAGAGAGGGAGTGTGAGTGAGTGAGGGAGTGAGTGTGTGAGGGTGAGGGATCTTGGAGGTGAAGCTCTCCACCATCTCCTCTCTTCTTCTTTTCTTCTCCTCTCTCGTCTCACGTGTGGCTATGGAGGATGGAGCTTGGAGGAAGAGGCTTGAGGATACTTAATCTTGCATCACAAATAGTGGAGCTATCAAAGTGCTTGAGAGAGGAAGCAACTCAATCGGGCATCAAGGTAAGCTCACTACACTCATAGAGAGGGATAGCGTGTTGGCTATGTGAGAGATAGCCATTAGCTTTCTTGAAACGCTTGAAAGAATAAGCGGTCTGTGGGTCTTGGTAGTTGAGCGTCAGCTCGCCTCTACAAGAAAGCTATATCTCAAGATCAACAATTTTCTTCTCTAGTGCTAGTAGATTCTTTAACTCCTTCTTTAGGCATACAATGTCCTCCTACTTTTAACTAACTTCTTTTCTCCAAGGTTGCTTTGAGGGTATAAACATCTTGAGTTTTCTCAATGATCTCCTGAGATGCTTTCTTCCTATTTACTTTATGTTTCTCGTCTCTTCTTGACTTTTCTATCCTTATTCTCTTGCAATTCTTTATAGAGCTCATCAAGAATAGTAGCAGAAGTATTCATTCTTGGTACCTTGGTGGGTTGGCTTGTTTAAATCTCTCTATCAGTGGGTCCTTTGGTAGTCTTTTGTGTACTATTTAGTAAAAAGCTAGTTTAGAAGAAGGGATAATACTAGGTTGCTGTCACAAATCACATGGTGGGGAGACTTGGTTGAGCTACTTGGCCAAACACACACCATACACACAAGAAGAAACTCACTTAAGGACACAAGAAGAGAAATGGAAGACAAAATATTTTCTTGTTGGTTTCTTCTTCTTTCATACACAATACAAAGTATAGATCAAATACAATATAAGGAAAATATAAAATATTTTCTTGTTGGTTTCTTCTTCTTTCATACAATGTACACAAAGTATAGATAAAATACAATATAAGAGAAAGTGACCTACTAAGTCAAATAGTGCATAACTAACGATATTAATCGAATGGTGCAACAAATCAAATAGAATAAGTTATGCACTATTTGACTTAGTAGGTCAAATAGAATACCAAGTCAATCTCTCCTGTAAGCAGCTTCTCTTTCACAAAGTGATAATGCACGTCAATGTGTTTTGTCCTAGTATGGAACATTGGGTTTCTAGTTAACTGTATACTACACATGTTGTCATAGTGAATCACAACTAGACCATCTTCTTGCCATCCAATTCACCCAATAACTTTTACAGACATACCACCTTACATGTTGCCATAGCAGTGCACCCTCGAGCAACACCTCTATACTCAGCCTCTGAACCTGATAAAGCAACTATAGATTGCTTCTTACTGCTCCACGTAACTACTTCACTACCAAGGGAAAATATGAATCCACTTGTAGATTTTCTATCAGACATGTTATTAGCCCAATTTGCATCTGTGTATCTAAACACTTATATATCCTTATCTACCTTGTAAAAAAAGTCTATAATGCAAAGTGGACTTCATATATCTCAATATGCATATAATTGCATCCAAATAAAGCTTTCTAGGCATTTGCATGAATTGAATGACAAGGCCAACAACATAACTCAAGTTCTGTGTTGTGATAGTCATGTAAATCAAACTCCCTACTATCCTGCTAAGTATAGTTGGATTTTCTATCTCATCCCTAACATTAACACTCAACTTCACATTTTGCTCCAATGATACCAAAAGAGGCTTATACATTGTCATACCATATTTGGACAACATATGTAAGCCATACTACTTTTGGGATAGCCACATGTCATCATTACATATATATTCAATATTAAGAAAGTACCTTGCTTAGCTCACCTAAATCCTTCATCTCAAACTTCTTCTTCCAAAGGTCTTTGACTTTAGCAATCCCACTATCACTATCACGTGTAATAATTAAGTTATCCACATAGATAACTATGATGATCAAATGGACATATCTCTTTCTCACATAAAGTGAGTAATCAACATCAAAAACAAAAAATTCAATGTTGACAAGATACTCTCTTATCTTATCGGACCATGTTCTAGGTGCTTGATTTAGCCTATAGAGCACCTTCTTTAACCTGAACACACATGTGGGATGCTCTAAATCATCATTACCTGATAGCTACTCCATTTACACCTCTTCTTGTAATTCACTATGTAAGAAGGCATTGTTTATAATCATTTGCTATAAACTCCAACCTTTGGTTGTTGCCAAAGTAATCATATATCTAACAATTTCCATCCTAGCAACTAGATTGAATGTCTCTTCATAATCTATTACATATATTTGAGCATAGCCTTTTACAACCAACCTAGCCTTATACATGCTAACACAACCATTTGTATTATGTTTAATTTTGTAGATCCACTTACAGGCAATAGCTTTCTTACCCTTAGGCAATGGTATTAGATCCTAAGTCTTGTTGGCCTCTAATGCAACCACTCCTCATCCATTGATGCATCCCAATGAGCATGATACCAACAATATCCTTAAAACAAGGGGGATCAACATCCTCAACCACCTTTATCATATAAGCATAATGGTGAGCTACATAATCTTCAAAAATAAATATTTTAACAAGGTATCTAACCCTACTAGATCTACGTACCACTGGATCACTTAGTAGATCCTTTACATTACCATGTGCTCTTTGTACATCTAGTGCTCTATAACTAAAAAAATACCAAACTCATAATCTAAACTCTCTAAATCACTAGAATCTCCATCAAATCCCAAATGATTAGTAGATGGATCAATACCATCTAACACTTTTTTCGTCCCTTTGTCTTTACTCGCAACACTAGTAGATGCATGTAAAGATGTAGGACTGCTCCTTAGACTCTACCAAGGGCTAACTAGAGATGTAGTACCAAATGATGTTTTTGGTCCATGATTCTTACTTTTCATTTTACACATTACTACCATGATCATCATTATCCAATGTACATCACCACAAGATGCATACCAATTGCTCATCTTATAAAAAACAACATCCCTACTCACTATGAACTCACCTATAATAGGGCTATAACAATGATACCCTTACTACTCTTATAGAGGGAGCTCACCGCTCAACCACTAAGACCCATGACCAATTATCCCTTCAAGCGAGCACTTATGGCTATCTCTCACCTAGCCAATGCGCCTTTGATCCTACTAGGATGTAGTGAGCTTACCTTGATGCCCAAATGAGTTGCCTCCTCCCTCAAGCACACCAATAGCTCCATGATTTGTGATGTAAGCTCAAGCACCCTCAAGACTCCACCTCCAAGCTCCATCCACCATAGTTGCATGCGAGATAAGAGAATAGAAAAGAAGAGAAAAAGAAGAGAGAATAATAATATGGAGAGCTTCACCTCCAATATCCCTCACCCTCACACACTTACTCCCTCTCTCAAGCACACACAAGCAAGCAAAGAAAAGATAAGAAGAGGAGAAGATGAGTCCAATTTTGCCACACACCAAAGAATGAGCTTCTCTATTCACTTTTTGACTTTTATACATGCCCTAAATCCCTTGGGCACCTATCCTTTTTTTTCATGACTGGTTATTATGGCAAGGTCCTCTTTTTCATTTCCTTCTATTTGTCTTATCTCTTTACCTATGCCCACCTACCTTTTACAATTTGTATAGGAGGGAGCTTGATGCTATTTTATAATAGTTTTAGGGATGCCTTGCATTTAAAAATGTGTTTTTGTCTTTGATTTCTTTTTTTAGGCCGCCCTTGTAGTTTTAGTTGTTCTCCATCCTACTTCTTCCATTCCATCTGTATTCTTGACTTCTTTTTCTTCTGTCTGGAATGGGGGTTTCCATCTCAAACCGGGGTTAACATTATCCCCTCCTAGATGAGTGTCAGTTCCATGGCACTTGTGGGGCTTTCCTGATGAGGGCTTGGTGCTTGGAAGGGTAGTTGATGAGGTGATGATGGGTCTTGTGTGGGTAGGTACTAGATTAGAAGCTTGGAAAATGATTGTGTTGTTGGAGACCAAGGATATATTGCATGGATGGTAGGGCATCCGATGGTGGTGTGTAGCATTTGACATTACCTTAAAGAGAAAAAGTGTGCTATACCTAGGGGGTGTGTCTGCCTTACTATGTGGTGCATTGTGCTCATGCAAATGGAACTAGGAGCTGGGTCTTATCGTAGGCAAGCCTAGGTGGTGTCCTACACTTGAGGACACAATTCGTACATAAAGGAGGTGCGATGGGTGCGGCTTAGGGAGATAGGTCTACCAGTAGGTGAGTGTGACCTCCCTAGGTATATCCTGCCCTTGATGTGCCCTAAGTGTGTGTAGTGGGGAATCAAAAGGGCTAAGGGATTCGGAACGGAGCCGGCTAAATGAAGCCACCAGACACAACTAACTTGAGAACCCCTCAATGCAGTGCTTGTGGCCTATGTGAAGTGAGGTGGTCTAACTGGTTTGCTCGTGAGGTTCTTTCCTTTCCTCTTTCTTATTCTTCTTATTTTTATCTAAGTGGGGTGGAGATGGGGGCCTAAGAGATTTATTCAAGAATTTTCAACTATGCAAGTATCTTTTGAGTTTCAGGTGGACTTACAAAGTGGTATTAGATAAAAATGGATGATTTCAATGCATAAAGCGGCTATCATTCATATCTTCAAGGAGAGAAAAGTAAAATGAAGAGAGAAGAGCAACTCGCATCATCAATCGAGTCATGGCGCAGCTATCTATGGCATTGGGATCAAAATAAAGGGTTGAAAGATCACATTCTTGTGGAGTGGGATCTTGCCTAAGTAGTATTCTAAGTAGTCTAAGGTAATTACATGTAGTGATGAAAGCAGGGTCGGGGCAAGAGGAGAACACTATAGAGTCATACAAATCTTCACGGATGTGAAGATAAGGGCCTCTTCAGATTTGGTACAATTTACATTGTAGATTATAGGGAAGTCGTATTGGCTGTGGACATTGGGGTCAAAATCCACTCCTACTCTTCAAGGGTACGGCATGAATGTTGGGTTGTTCCGCTCGAAGGGCAAGATGTTACAAAAAGTTAGCCAAGTGTCCATATTTACATCACAGATGCACCTTCTCCATGTGGGTACCAACCAGGCACAGATCTAGGCACTTCAAAAACTTTATTTTGCCAAAACTCATCGTCTTTTGTGCCCCATAGGGGTGGGGTTCCGCTCTCTTTCAGCTAGTCGATTCTCCCTGAGCCTGCTTTCAATATTAATCACTATTTCACCACCTTGATTAGGATAATCATGTGCAAGTTGGTAGGAAATTAAAAACTAAAATCAAAGGGGTTTTTAGCAGTTTTCTATTGTTCCCAAATTATTAGGTCAACATGGAAGCTTGCTGGAAAGTCATCCTAGCTCAGTGGAATAGGTGTGAATGGCTCTATAGCTGGTTTAGCACTCAATCTACTCAGTGCTTCCACCATCTGCTTCCTCTTTTCTCTAAGTGCTGCCTTTCTTTTTGCGAAGGTGTTTGCTTGTTGTTGTGGTCTTCTGGCCATGGTCGGGAAGGAGGTTGTGGGACTAGTTCCTCTTCTTGAGGTCCCAACTCAAAGCTCGATCCAGCCCCTTCTCCTTGCTGGTCTTACTATGCTACTCCCTCTATGAACCCTAGTGCATCTATTTCATGTGGTGTCAAGCCTGCGTGCAGTAAGTATCTTCGTTTCTCTTCAAGGGTTAGGTTGACTCCCACAGGTTGTAGTGGCATCTACAGGGCTGCTCGCAAGGCCCTACGTGTAATCCTAGCTTTTTCTTTATGATGTCAATGGCCCCCCCTTCCTCTATCTGAGTGACGTGCAACAAGTTGTTGAGGAAGGCGTGTTGCTAGGTTTCAAAGCCCACTTGGGCAGCCTCTGTTCTACTATCAGCTAGCACTTTAACTCTTTCTACATGAGCTAGACGGAGCGCCAAGGTTTTGACTCTTCTCTCGTTGTGGTTTCCCTAACCTTCAACTCTCTTCTTCATTTCCCCAAGGCTTTCCCCTTGTTTCGAGAGCCAATACCTCTGCAATTCATCTTCAATCTCTCTTTTCAATCTCTGTTGCTCCTCTTGCTCTGAGGTTGCTTCCTATTTCAAGTTTTCTATTTTTGTGTGTAATATGAGGGTTTGCTCTTGTCTATATGTTTCCAATGTTGCTGTGCCATCCCTAAGATTTTCCATTTTCACCTGTTTTGTTTTTCTTTGGCCAACCTTGCCTCCCACCGTCTGTCTTCTCCTTCCTTTGCTATGAGCTCTTCTCTTAGCTCGTATATTTCCTTTTGGCACATGGCCATGTGTCTAGTTTTCTCTAGATAGAGGATAGCCATCGACTCCTTCTCAGCTTCCAACTCAGCCACACTGCTATTTTCTTCTCCTCCTTAGCTTTCTCTAATTGCGAGAGCAGCTCTTTTACATACTCATCATAGTCAACAATTGGTGTCATTGTTGTAGGGATGGGAGTCATGGAGGTTTCCACTTTCTGTCGTTTTGGATCTTGTCTTGACTCAGCGTTTGCTACACTGTTGCTGGTCTCTTTTGCCTAGCAATTGCGGTTTCCACACTCTTCCCCTGTGTTAGTTCCTTATTAACAAAGTACTGTAGCCAGCCCATGAGATTGCTGGCATCTACAGTGGCCGGGGTGCCTTGAGTAGGCATTGCTACTGCAATGGTGGGTATCAAGAGGGGAGGGATGGGGTCGATAGGGGCCTTGCGCTTGCCCTCAGTCAATGCAGGTGGTGTAAACTTTGGTACATGTGCACTTAAGCCTGGGCCTTCATCTTTTCGTGAGCTCAAGGCACCCAGCTCGTCTTAACTGCTGCCTTGCTGTTCGATGGGCAAGTGTATAGCTAGCGCAACATCCTCCTCTTCCTTTCTCTTCAATTCCTCCTCCTTTTTAGCAGCCTTTCTTTTTCTCTCCTCTTTGGCTCTTTTCGATTCTTTTTCCAATTTCTCAGACTTTTCTTTCTCTTTCTTCTTGCTTTCCTCCATCTCTTTCTTCAACTCTCTCTTGGCTTTTTGCAAGTCTTCCTTCTCCTTTTTCTTTCTCTCTTCTTCTTGCCTCTCATGTGTTGTCTTTTTCTTGGGATTTTTTGCTTTTCTTTTGCTGGACTAGGCTTTTGGCTATCCCTTTCCTCATTAACTATTCTGTCGCTTGATTGCTCTTGTTCATGATGGGGAGGTGACCTTCCAAGTGTTTCATCAGCTCCTTCCTCTTCATCCTACACCTTCTTTATTGCTTTCTAGATGAGAGTAGTCAAAATTCCCCATACCCGATGAATGAGGCTTTGGACGATGGTTTCTTTCTCTTAACTCCCTTTGATGCTAAGGATTCTCCATCAACTAGCTTGCTTCCCAATGCTAGTGCCTTGGCGGATTGATCGATGGTTTTCCACACGTAGCCATTCCAGTCTATTTCATCCAACGAGTGAGCTGCCAAGCTCTCCACCATGGGTACACTGATTCTGTACACGAGGGAGTTGTAACTTTTGGCTGGAGAAGAGGGAATGGATGACTTTTGCCTGCATTCTAATTTTTGGTTCAGGGATGTCTTGAATGCTTATGCCATCATTTGTCAAGACTTGCTCCTTCTTCATGTTCAGGATGGCATAAATGTCCCGCTTTTGTCTCCTTTCCACCTTGGATTCTAGACCCAGCACCTTCTCCACCAAGGCCTTACTGAGCTGAATATGCACTTTCTTAGCTCATTCTCCCCTCTCCGTAGTCACCATCTTTGGCAACCTTCTCCTTAGACACCACCTCTTGAATGTGGATACTTCAGAACTTGAGCTAGTTATAGGAGCAGTTTTTGAGGAAAATTCCATACTTCGCTCTTTCCTCGTCCGTGAACAAAAGACAGTCGGCATGATCCTATTATGCTACCATCTTCAGCTCCTGTCATGAAATCATGGTTCACCGTTAGCATACTTAAGACACTTTCTTACTAGAAGATAAGTAGTAGTTGATCATGCTTTTATGGAAAGAAGAACATGCTTAAGCACAAAAAGATAATTTTTATTTGAGCAGTTCTATTCATTTCCAAAATTTTATGACACTTTTTCTCAATCACAAGTTAATTTTCATCTATTTTGGACGTTGATTGAGACTTTAAATTTTTCCTTGCGTGTTTCATTCCCCTTACATGTTTGATTTCACCTGTTAATTTCATCTTAATTCACCTTACCTCCTCCCCCCTTGGGAATGAGAAGAATCCTTCCTAGGATTAGAGGTTGAGAGGTCAAGGGCATTCAATGCATGTCCTTGATGCTTTACTTCCGCATGAGCCAAGCATAGAAATTTGGATTATATTCTAGA
This sequence comes from Lygodium microphyllum, assembly GCF_053477565.2. Taxonomy (NCBI): domain Eukaryota; kingdom Viridiplantae; phylum Streptophyta; class Polypodiopsida; order Schizaeales; family Lygodiaceae; genus Lygodium; species Lygodium microphyllum. The sequence continues at coordinate 136,902,859 of NC_141147.1, forward strand.
TCAGCATAGTGGTCCATGCCGAAAGGACGAATGCCTACTTGAGTGATGTAGGTGAGAACATCCATGAGGAAGTCACTGGAGTCTACTTGACTGGCAATGTGTAACTCCTCCTCGGTCAGAATTTGATCTAAATACGGGTGGGTTAGGAGGTACTCTTCTAGGGGTCGATTACAAATGGTGGTCAATACCCTATAAGAGGTTGGAGCTACATAAGTGGGGCCATACTTTGAGGTTTTGATAGCACGTCATTACTCAACATTAGTCATGATTTGGTAGCCCTCTAGCTGCCATTGAAGTCAGAGAGTATACCATTTTCTCAAGAAAGAGGAGTCGATGTCAGAAAGATGTTTTAACTTCTCAACTTCTTTGTCTGTGGCGGCAAGGACAGTGCTCTTTTCATAGGATGTAATGAGACGTTGCTTACATGTGTGTTCTTTGGAGATATCAGTGGCAATTAGCTCCTCATCTACTTTGGAAGCCTTAACAAAAACAAATTTTGATTCTTCCTAAGAACAAGGGAGTGTATGCACTTTTGTCACTATAGGCTCATCCAAAAGACCTAAATCTAGCCTATTATATCTTTTAGTATCTAAGGCAAGCAACCAAGTCCTCCCCTGTATTCTCCACTAAGTCTGCAGCCAAGGTTGGAATTGATCTCCACTCATAAGAGCATCTAAGGCTCATCGGTGGTTGGGGTTTGACCGAACTAGATAGTTCTACAAGTGATTGTTGCAACTTGGGTTTCTCCTGAGATTGTGGCTTGGCCTCTTGTTTAACGAGCTTGGTCGGAGCTATGGGTGTCGTGCTATTAGATGCTTTTGAGGCCTTAAGGGCACAAGTGGGACTAGATTGAGGTTGCTTGTGAGTAGCGGGCCGCAGTTTTTGTCAATAGCTCAGTTTAGGATCTCCTGGCCTAGGCTTTTGAGATTCTATGGATGTCGAAACCTCAGTCTCTTATGGCATGTGTGCCTAATTTGTCTCGATGCTTTGGGTGGTCAAGCTTGAGAGCAATGTTTGAGCAGTGCCCTTGGCCATCTTGGCTTTAGGTACCCATATCCATGTATTACCCTTGTAATAATACCCTTGAGCTTGCAATAAGGTCTTGGAGACCCATCATGGCTTGACCATTTGTTGATGTTGGTAGTTTTGTCTCAACCTTCTAGGTTTTGAGCGTGGGTTCTTAGCCTTGCAAGGTTGTGGGAGTTTGCTCCTAGGTGGTGGGCCTTGATATTTAGGTATCCATTGAAGCTTTGGTTTGTGGGCCTCAGCTTTGGCTCTAGTATTTTCTTGAGGTTTGGTGGATTGTGATGGGTCACGACCCCCCTCCTTAGACTTGATGGTGGGTTTTTCTATCGGTGGCTTTGCGGACTTTGAAGGAGTCACGCAGCACTTGCTAAAAGCGATGACTATACCTATGTTGCCTATGGTAAGGTGGATATGCTGGGACTTGTAGTCAACATTGCAATGAGCTTGCTTTTTAAATGTGCATCCTAACGATTCCGTACCTGCATCTTTAGTGTTTGGTAACACATAGATCATTGGTATACTCTCAGACTCGATAGAGATTGCTACTTTGCACTTTTCCAAAAGTGCATATGATTGGCTCCTAAATGGGCTAAGTTTGGTGTTGATGTGTTGTTGTAATTGCGATTTGCCAATTTGGGTCCAATGATCATGAGTTAGGACATTAAAGTTAGCTCCCTCATCGATTATTGCATTGAGGGTGGACATGTACTTAGCAATGACCATTATGCTTAGGTAAACTAGCTCTATTGCTTTCTCATCCTCATCTTCAATCTCCATAATTATGGCCACTTGTACATTGATAGGGGAGTCTAGCATTGGAGACTCATGTAATGGGTGCGTGGGAGGATAGTACTTCTTGATGCGATTGCCGTTGAAGAAGCATATGCCCTCTCCCTCTAGGGTTTTGAGTTTCACATTACCGGTTCTGTTAATGACACAAACTTTGAAAGACCCTAGCCCTCTAAACTTCATATTCTGTTTATGACCCTTGACTAAGTACAAGAGAACCAAGTCTCCCTATTCGAAATCTCATTGCTTGACATGCTGGTCAAACTAGCTTTTGCATCTTGCCTTCTCACATATCAATGTGTGGGTGGCTAGAAGTCGAGTTTTTGATAGGTGTTCTAGCTCAATTAGGTGCTCTATCCATGCTTCCTTCCCATCTCATTTCTCTTGAAGAGTGATTCTCAAGCAAGGAACGAAGAACTCTATTGATAGAATTGCTTTGGTCCCATAGGTCAACCTAAAGGGAGTCTGTCCTAAATATAGCCATTTTATAGGCTGTGCGGTAGGCCCACAAGGTTGCCATCAGTTTGTTATCCCAGTCGCTACACTAAGCAGAGACTACTTTGGTAAGGACATTCACTAAGATTTTATTAGTAGACTCAACCTGGCCATTCGCCTAAGGATAGTAAGGCAAAGACTTTCAATGGATAATTAGAAAGGTAGACAGGAGGTGAGCGATCACTTCATTAATGAAGTGTGTGTCTTGGTCACTAACCAATTTGACGAGGCAGTTGAATCGTGAGATTACCTACTCCCTTAAGAACTTGGCAATGGTCCTAGTGTCATTATTTCGAGTTGCTCGTGCTTCATCCCACTTCTTGAGATAATCCGTGGCAACGATGATGTATTTGGCTTGTGAATACTATGCCGTAGGACTAATTAGCCCAATGAAGTCAATTTTCCACTTCTTGAAAGGCTATCTTGCAATGATATAGGTTAGCTCCGTTTAATCCTTGCGAATCGAGACCTTGGTCCATTAGCACTTGTCACAATGTTTTACAAATCGTGTTGCATCTCCGAAGAGAGTAGGCCACCACAATTGAGACTGTAGCACTGGAGCCCCAAGAGGAACACCAAGGAAAAGGGGATTCTACTGCAAGAAAATCTATCTTGTAACATCAACAAGCTTTTATTTCATTGTTTCGATGACCAAAGCAAAGAAAATAGCAAATCTTCACGCAGCATCATAGTAGATATATCCCAGAATTTGATAGAATCAACTATAAACTTCAATATCTTCATAGAATCCATCAATAGAGCAAGGAACATAAAGGAATACACCATTTTTGAATGGAAATCAATCACATACTATTCATCTTCAATGTCTTCATAGTTTTCTCTCTCAATCTCTCATATACAGATACATTGTTTTGATAAAATTGACTATCTCTGACTCTCTCTCTCTATCTCTATCAATAGTACATCATCTCCTCGCTACAATACTCAATAATGACTCTCAATAATCCTTCTTAGGCCTTGGATGTACCTCCCAAGAGGTATGTCTGATGCAAAGAGGCACCAGAGCCACTACAATGTCTCTTCATAGCTCACTATTGTCACTGTCACTTCAGTCTTCTCTTTAGTCTTCAGCAGCTGCTTCTTCCATTTGTTTTAGCTCTTTTGAATTTAGATTCATCCTTTCCAAAAGTTAGAAAACTTTTCCAAAGTCACACATACATTCTACAGAACACTTACGGAAGATCTACAAAACAGAACAGAACAGGAACATAGCAGAGACAGAGGCTATACAAAATATTTCAACCTTCATCAATCATCAATCCATGCTTCATACAAAAGAAAATCATAACAAAACAGAAGCTATACAGAATGTATCGGAACCAATCAGAACATCACAAAGCTTCATATTTTCACTAAAAATCATCATGAGCTTCCAAAACATAATCAATATCATCCAAAACACTCTCAAAAACTTCCATTAACAACCATACATCACTCTAAATCTATCAAAAATCAATCATTCAGACATCAAAAATAATAAAAATCAATTAAATATTCAGTATTTTTCCACTCTCAACATATCCCTACACTTAGAAAGAAAGCGTCCTCGCGACCTAAGGAAAAGAAAAATATAAGTTCACTAAAGAGCTCAATTTGATTTTCTTTAGTATCCACCATGACCCCAACTTATCACTTGTATCTCTAGAAAAGAATACTACTAAAGGAAAACTTCGTTATTCATTAACACATCTGATAAACAATAGAAAGTCATAACAAATTTGTAAAGGATATAAGAGGTTCTTCAGCTTTCCATCGGAGGCTTACCATCCACCATCACTAAAAATAGTTGAAAAAAGAGCTCTCGAACAAATTATTCAACCAACACGAACTCATCACATACAAATTATTACAACACAAACAAACACAGCCATCTGAATGGCACCTCCAAAAGATGTCTTATTAAGAAGCACAGAAAATACATCCAAGGGTATCAATGAAGATGATCCCTCTTGAAAGCTTGATGATTTCAAAAGTGATCCAGGGATAAAGACTCGTCTACAATATATTTTGGAGGATTCTGAAAGAATTGAAGGCAACACATCCATTCTGCCAAAACAAGGCATCTGCTAAGTAGACAAAGGGCATGAAAATATAGAACATCCAACCGTTGGGAATCAATGCTCACATTGACATTCATATAAATCTTTGGAATGGTTGTTTGACCGTTATGGAAATGCCTATACATATATGCTAGGTATCAAGCAAAATGGGTTGTCAATCTCACTGAAGGATCTAGAGATTATGAATATTGTTGAGAAAAATGGAGGTAATTTTGGTATGCTTGACTAGCAGTTGTCCAGTCCCCTGGAATTAATGGCCAATTAATTTGTGGTCCCGTGAGAGAATCAATTGAGCTCCATCCTCTTCTTCTCGAAATCTGTTGATCAAATCCTTCGTACCCACTAACCAACTGAGGGGGGTTGAGAAATAGAAGTGGCAGGAGATGGAAATGAAATAAGTAAAAGAGTATGAAGAGATGGATAGGAAAAATCATAAAATGAGGAATAAGCTAAAGGAGTGGCTGAAAATTTAAGCGAATCAGTTAGCAAAGGTGTCAATTGATAAGCATGAAAAGTAGAAGGCATATGGATAGATGAAGAAGGACATATCGGAGAAGGGAAAAATACTCAATCTTCAATGAAAGAACAATATGTAAAGATTGGAATTTGAGGAAAACCTTGAGGTTGGAAAATGAGAGGTAAGATAGCTACTGAATTGGATTGATAAAGGGAAAAATAAGTATCATAGCAATGGGCAATTTGTTGGTAGTACAATAAACTAGGAATAGAGGGACCTAAAACAGATCGTCGATGGTAGGCATCAAAGAAGGATGAATCAAATTGATGGTTCTTGGAAAGATAAGCTAGGAGATCCACCCTCAGTTGGTTAATGCTTTGCATATAAGTAGAAGCTATATTCTGGCGTTGGTTCAGGACTACAGAATCAATCATTGAATGCCATGAAGTGTTAGGGCAAGTAGCCAGTTTAGAAGAATAGCATTGGAACATGTCATCTATCCTCAACTCCAAATGGTTGACATATAAGGCAGCTTGTAAGACCACATTCCCCACATACCAAGCTAGATCTACATTATCTAAAATTAATAGATCACCTCGTAAATACATATAAGACAGCAACATGGTATCCGTCGTCACAGAAACTTCAAAGACCATATGGACAACTTGTGTCAGCAAATTAGAAGACCAAGCCCCACTCCAACCATCCTCTGGAAGAGGGAGATCCATCGTTGAGAGCGTAATATAGAAAGCCAACTTCTGCACAGTTGATAGTGGACAAAAAAGAAATGGTTAGGAGGAACATACTCTTGAAAGTGCTCAAATGTAGACCATAATAAATCCATCCTGGACTACAATCTTTCTACTTTATCTTGAAACAACGGACATAATGTGGCCTATCTCTAGAGAACTGCCAAGTCCTGTTGAGATATAGAAGGAATCATAGGAACATTGGGGCTTGGAGGAATGGACCGTGACTGCGCCAGTTGGTCCTTTAACTGCTTAATCTGGGAAGCTTGGGATTCCAATGTATTATGAGCAGTCTGCAAAGTTGATAGTTTCGTATCTAAAAGACTCTTAAACTCTTGAGCTTCTTTGGAAATTTTCTCTTTCTCTTCCGAAACTCTAGTGACCTCTAACTGAGCCTCTGCTAACTGAATTTTCAAAGAATATATTCCTTCTCTCTGGGTCTCAATCATTTGTGTCTATTGCTCCATCTGCTTAAACAGATCGACAAGAGTGTCTTTAGCAGAGGCTAACTCTATGGTTGCCTTATGCAACTGGTCTTTGGATTGTATCAATTCTTCGTAGAAAGAAACATATAATTGTTGAACAGATTGGCAAGAGTGTCTTTAGCAGAGGCTAACTCTGTGGTTGCCTTATGCAACTGGTCTTTGGATTGCATCAATTCTTCATAGAAAAAATCATATAATTGTTGAACACAAGCTGTCACTGAGAGTTCAATAGAACTCTAGATGTCGTTACAAAAGAAAGGAATGGCATCCCCTGACACTAAATTGTTCAGCAAAGGAATTGATATTTCCAAAGAACCCTCTCGATGTGCCCTAAATAAGTTGTTGCATGTGAGGTAGGCAAGGAGGTCACTTCCAGAGGTAGCAGGAACTGTTATTGAAGGAATAACTAATGGAATTTTCTCTGCCACACGCTTCAAGCGCTTCCATTGAATGACCAATGGAGGAGGGGAATCAAGTTCCTCTATGTCAATGGGTTCTGAATTCTCTGAAAGTGGAGGCAGAGGAACTTAATCAGATGGAGGAGGAAGCACGCCCTTCTTAAGGCCTGAATATATCAAGAAAGCACATAATTATTAACCATAAGTTACATTGGTAACATTCCTTCTGGTCACTTTGACAAAATGTTGATCCATCTTCGTAAGAAGGTAAGTACTCTAGTCAATGGCAACCCCTTTTAACACCATCTTGGAAGCTGTGAAGAGCTCCTTTGACAAATAGTGAGATGGTGTCTTAGCAAACATAAACCTGTCTTGGAGAAATTGGTAGACTAGCTTTCAGAGAGGATCAGTGATCATTGAAAAAGACACTCCTGAAGTGTTGAGAGTGGAAAAAGACTGAATTTTTGACTATTTTTTGTTATTTTTGAGGTCTGAATGATTGATTTTTAATGGATTTAGAGTGATGTATGGTTGTTAATGGAAGTATTTGAGAGTGTTTTGGATGATATTGATTATGTTTTGAAAGTTCATGATGATTTTTAGTGGAGATATGAAGCTCTGTGATGTTTTGGTAGGTTTTGTTGAGTTTCTGATTGGTTCTGTATACCTTTTGTATAGCTTTTATGAAGAATGGATTGATGATTGATGAAGATTGAGATCTTTTGGAAGCTTATTGAATAGTTTTTGATAGTATAGAATGATTTAAGTATGAGTTATGAGGTTCTGATGACCTTCTGTAACCATTTGTAGACCTTCTGTAGAGCCTCTGTCTCTGCTTTGTCTCTGTATTATAACTGTACTGTAGTTGCTCTGGTACTGTACTGTAATTGTTCTGTAGACCTTTTGTGAGTGTTCTGTAGAATGTATGTGTGACTTTGGAAAAGTTTTCTAACCTTTGGAAAGGATGAATCTAAGTTCAAAAGAGCTAAAACAAGTGGAAGAAGCAGCTATTGAAAACTGAAGAGAAGACTAAGTGACAATGACAGTAGTGAGCTGTGAAAAGATACTCTAGTGACTCTTCATATCAGACATACCTCTTGGGAGGTGCATCCACGACCTAATAAGGATTATTGAGAGTTATTATGAAAGCATTGTAGTGAGGAGATGATGTACTATTGAGAGAGAGAGAGAGAGAGAGAGAGACAGAGAGAGAGACAGAGAGAGAGATAGCTAATTCTATCAAAACAGTGTAACTGTATATGAGAGATTGAGAGAGAGAACTATGGAGACATTGAAGATGAATATTATTTGATTGAGTTCCATTCAAAGATGGTATATTCTTTTGTGTTCTTTGTTCTATTGAAAAATTCTATGAAGATGTTGAAGATTATGGTTGATTCTATCAAATCTGTGTGAGATATCTACTATGATGCTGCATGAAGAATTGTTATTTTCTTTGTTTTGATGATCAAAAGAATGAAATAAAAGCTTGTTGATGTTACAAGATATATTTTCTTGCAAGAGAATTCCCTTTTCCTTGGTGTTCCTCTTGGGGCTCCATGTTTTTGATGCGCAGCCAGGGAAACTTGCCATCAACAAGCACTAGAAGAGGCTGAAAATGAAGGAAATGGCATTGTCAAGAAGAGGAGAATTCAATGGATGTTTGTAAAGTTCATTCTTCCACTGAAGAGTTGGAATTTCTCATAATCAAAGCCACTTTCCACAAGAATTTCATCCCACAATGGCGGAAACATATGACCGTCATGATGTATGTTCTATGTGGTGGACTGTTTCCTATTCCCGTTGAAGCAGCAGAAACTTGCATCTTGGTGGGCAAACTGTTTGGCAACAAACTGAAGAGTAGAAGCAAAGAGAATGACCATCCATGGGAAGATTTGGCATTCATTGAGAAGTTTCCAGACATTACAAGTGGGAGATTGTGAAGAAGCTTCAGGAGTCTTGGTCTGTAGAGGTTCGCGAAAACAAAAAGGAAAAGAGTCGGAATTTGTTTATGGATGCTCAACAGCAAGATACATGGGATGCTTGTGTACTAACAATCTTCTGTTTGTCCAATTGGCAACCCGCTGGAAATTGGTAGACAGAGTGTTTTTCACAACATACAATGTTGAAACCCTCAGAAGCTGGCATTATTATTATGACGCAACAACAATCCTAAGAAGAATGAGTTTTAATACTTTCAGAACGGAATATCTTCCCCTCTGTAATGGTTTGAAAGTTGAATTCAGAGACGTTGAAAAGAACGAAGCAGAGGAGATGTTGGCTAGAGAATCCTCCAGAGATTGAAGCCCTCTCTGATACTATCTTGTTGAATCCAACCAACTGGTTGAAGCCAACCCCCTGATGAATGACGCAATAAAGAGGCAAGCGTTCGAACGAGCCCAGAGGTACGTGAGAAGAGAGAAGGCAAAAATCAAAGCTGAGAACGAGCTCGCAGTAGAAGCCTCCTTTGACACCTTAAAAGAACTCTTTACATAAGTCCCCATGGCGACTCAAGGTCCCCTTCCTAGTCAGATTCATCCTGGAAATATTGATGACAGGCCAGCAAATGTAGTCCCATTGCCAGTTTTTAAGGGAGAGTACAATGAAGACCCTGATCTTCATGTAACAGAATTTATGGTAGCATGTGTGGCTAATAATGCCAAAACCCCTGAGCATTGGTTAGTGATATTTCCCGCCACTTTCAAAGGCGTGGCGTTTCAATGGTATGAGAGACAAGCAGTAGAAACTTTTGGCACATGGGATGGCCTTCATCACTAAATTCAGGCGTGAAGGTTTTGAAGAGCGGATGCGAGAGGAGTTCATGAACCTAAGTCAGTCCTCTGGAGAAAGAGTGAAAGCTTATGTCTCGCGAATGAAATCCATCCTGAAGAGATGGACTAACCATCATTTGGATGAAGGCATCCAGAAAGGAGTGTTTCTTAGGGACCTACAACTAGAAGTTCGCAAGTTTGTGGAATTGAAAAGACCCGTCAATCTGCAAGCTGCAGTGGAAGGTGTAAGATTGTATGACAAAGTTGAAGCAAGGCTGTCAATGACTCCAGGAAGAGGAGTCTTACCTCCTCCCATGCTTGGAATGGTATACCCACCAAATGCAGTCCCAGGGACAGTTCCCTATCCCTATCCCCAGATGCAAACAGTGCCGCTGTATAATGCACCTAATCTAGTGTGGTCACCGCAGACGACAGTGCCTTAAATGATGATTCAACTACAACAATAGTGGCCTCAAACAGTTCCTTCAATGGTGACTCAACAATAGTGGAATCCTACCAATTGGAATCAACAACCCCAAGTCTCAACAGGAGCTCTAAATCAGAGCCAGAACAGAGGACCTTCTGGATTGACCCAACCAGTTTATGCAGTAATTACAGAAGCTTTCCAAAATCCTACTACAAGCACTTCAGGAGGTGAAAATATGAAGGACTATTTATCCAACTCAGTTGCAAGTATCAAGAAAGAGCTTCTGAATGTGATTACAGAGCTGCTATAGACGCTGAAGGTGAATACCGCCAATATATCCACTCCTATGGGAGTTGGAAGAGATGTGATGCGCTCTAATACATGGTGTGAAAAGTGTCATCAAATAGGACATTTAGCCACTGAATGTACCCGAAAACCAACCATTCCTAGAGCCTTCTGTTCCTACTGTTTGCGAAAGAACCATACAGAGGATATTTGCTCTCTGAAAGAGATGCATGAACGAAGACAGAAGGATGAAAATGCAAGATTCAACTTGTTGGAATCCAAAATGACAACACAGGATATTGGACCAAAGCCTAGGGAATTCGGTCCTAATTTTGGTCCAACGAGGTTTCCCTCTCAAAGTTACAGAGGACGATAGTCTGGCGGTGGTCAGAGATCAGAGGTGGAATGTTATAGGTGTGGAGAAAAGAGACATATCTCCCCAAATTATCCAAACCCTAGACGATCTGTGGATTACAAGCCCTTATGTAGCCAATGCAAAGGAGAAGGCCGCACTGCAAAGGACTGTCTAAGTCTAGTCCCTATAAAGGCCAATACCACTGATAGCCAACAAAAGGTACAAGAGCCTGCCTTCAATTTGGTAGAGTTGGAAGTTGCTGCTGTTACGCACACCAAGAAGAAGAAACCAGTGGTTCAAAATGAAAATGAATCTTCTACCAAGACTGTGAAGTTCAACCTATCAACAGAGGGATAGAGCAGTACAGAACAAAACAGTGCAGTATAGAGCACTGTAGTGCCACAGAGAGCTACAGAGACAGGACCAGAGGTCCAGGAGATAGATAAGATAGAAGCACTTCCAAAAATAAAAGAAGTGACGATGATGCAATTACTAGAAGAAAAAGAAAAGATGAAAATGGGTGTAGCTCCCTTCCCCAGCAGGCTGGAAAAGCCTGTGGATCCTATCAAAGATTATGACTTGGTCAAAGATCTAGACACTTTTAAACCAAACTTAACATTCCGACAGTTGCTGATGATGTCTCCTAGCTGCCGAAAGAAATTCAAAAGCATCTTGACAAGAAGACGTGGACTAAGGATTGCTACTTCAACAGCGACCAAGACCAATAAGGCTCTAAAGCCTGTAAAGGAAGTAGATGTGGCTAATGCCTTCCTAGATCCTGGAACCCCAGAGATTAGTGTATGGATAGAATGATACTTTATCTCAAATGCATTGATTGATGGAGGCTCATCAGTCAACATAATGACGGATGTGACAATGAAGGACTTAGGGTTGTAAGGAATTCAACCTACACAGTGGCTTATCAGATTGGTGGACTAAAAAACAACCCTTGTAGGAAGAGACTATTGACTGACATATTTAGTGGTCAAACCAAATTTTTATGGGACCTCATACCCTCTGCTGCTGGGAAGACCTTGGCTTTTTGAAGGAAGAGCCAGGACGGATTGGTTCAAAGGAACCCTAACCCTAGACAGAGGACCCAACAAAGCGGTGTTAAAGCTGTATGGATCGCAAAAAGGCAATGGATCCACATCCATTGAAGTCATAACTGACTCCTCTAATGAGGTAACCGATGGTACATCAGGAAATGAAGAAGCTGTTAAGCAAATCTTTCCTAAGAAAATAGAGGCACAGTCCCTAGCAGTGGGCACTGTAAGCCAACTGCCACGGGATGTAAAATCCTTGTCCATGGGTGAATACCTCCTACCTCAACTAGAATCACCTTCGAAAATCACCTCTGATAGTGAAATAGAAGCATGGATGTATTATTCTCCCTGTTACATGACAATCACATAGATAGACCAGAGACAATACAGAGACAGTACAGAGCAAATATAGAGCGGCTACAGAGAAGAGACAGAGCGGATACAGAGACAATTATAGAGATAGTAGCAGATACAGAGCCAGAGCCAGAGCCAAAGGTAGAAGCAGAGTTAGAAGCTCTGATAGGAGCCAAAGCAGATGAAGAGGCAGAAGATTTGTTCGTCTCCTACAGACAAAGAGCCTCCAGAGAAAGAGGATAAAAATGATGAGGAAGAAAATGAAGCAGATTATGAAAGTGCAAATGAAGAATTTCCTATGATAGAGGATGATCTTTTTGATGTCACTACAAAGACCTCAGAGGCCAAAGATCTCAGGGTATTGGATGGAATGACCATGACTATGGCTCCATTTGGGTTGATCAATGGACCACTTTGTATACAGAATCTGTATAAGCAATGGATTAAAAGCATAAAAATTAAGTTCACTAGTGGCTCTTGTTGCCTTGATTGTTCAGTCCAAAGAAAATATGATGATGATGCCCCTTGTCAACAGAAGCCAAAGTCCTCAAAGCCCCAACCTCTAGCAGGTCTGTGCTATGTGACATTCCTGGACGCATCCTCGAAAGATGAATCCCTAAGTCCAGAAGAAATTACCACTCACACCGAAGCAAACAAAGCTCTGATCCCCTTCCAGCAACCTAAACAGACAAATGAGTCATCTGTACAGAAGGAGGACACGGGTTCTAGTGGGAATACTACTCTCTTGAAAGAGTCAAACCTCTATCCAGAAGCAATCCGTGGGACATTTATCTGCGAAGTGGAAGGTGAAAGACAAGTAACATTCCTGGATACTGACGGTACTGAACGTCACTTGAAAGTGGGTCTCAATCTTCCTGAAGAAGAACTAGTAGTCCTGCGAGACCTACTCAAAGAGAACTTAGATGTGTTTGCTTGGTCATACAAAGACCTGAAGGGGATTGATCCCACAGTATGCCAACATCACATTGACCTAGAGCCCGATGCCAAACCTATAAGGCAAAGATAAAAACGGATGAATCCTAATTATTTTGCTCTGGTGAAGGCTGAATTATTGAAACTTCTTGAAGCAGAGTTCATCTATCCCGTGGCTAACAGTGAATGGGTTTCGCCCATTGTGGTAGTACCCAAGAAGAACGGGAAACTTCGAATATGTGTTGACTTTCGAAAGCTCAATTCGAAGACGAAGAAGGATCATTTTCCAATCCCTTTTACAGACCAACTATTGGACACAGTGGCAAGCCATGAGCTGTATTCCCTCGAATGGATTCAACGGATATAACCAAGTCCAAATTGCAAAAGAGGACTAATCTAAAACAACCTTCACCACAAAATGGGGGACTTATGCTTATAGAGTGATGCCATTTGGACTCTGTAATGCTCCTGCCACCTTCCAACGAGTAATGATGGCTGCCTTCCAGAATCATCTTTATGATTTCATTGAGATGTATCTTGATGACTTTTGTGTCTATAGCTTGATCCATAAGCACTGGGGACACCTAGAGCAATGTTTTGACAAATGCCGAGACTATGGGATCTCTCTCAACCCCGACAAATGTGTATTTGGCATCTCCTCGGGAGTTCTTTTAGGCCATATTGTCTCTGGAAAAGGGATTGCAACAGACCCAGCAAAGATTGAGAAGATTGCCGCCTTAACAGCACCAACAAACCTCAAGCAATTAAGAGGATTTCTTGGCCATGTGGGCTACTACAGAAGATTTATTGCACATTTTGCAACCAAGGCAGCTCCTCTACACAAGCTCCTAAGGAAAGAAGCTGATTTCCTTTGGACTGATGACTGTGAAGAGGCCTTTAATATCCAAGCACCTATTTTGCAGCCTCCTGATTGGACGAAGGAGTTCCATGTGCACACAGATGCATTAGTTGAAGGGCTAGGTGATGTCCTATGTCAAAAGGGCCCCTCTAAATTAGATCAACCAATATATTATGCAAGCCGAAAGTTCATTGATAGGGAACAAAACTATACAATGACAGAGCTTAAGTGCTTGGCAATGGTATTTGCACTGGAGAAGTTTCAACACTATCTATTGTCAACGCATTTCAAGTTCTATGTGGATCATGAAGCCATGTCCTTCCTAATGAACAAAGCATATGTTAAAGGACGACTGATGAGATGGTTGCTCTTATTCCAAGAGTTCAACTTTGAAGTAGTCACTAAGCCTGGACGTTCTCATATCCTAGCCGATCATCTGTCACGAATCCCTCAAACAGAAGAAGAGGAACAGGATGATTCAGACCTTCCTGACGCTTCCTTATTTCTAGTCGAAACAATTACTCCCTGGTAAGCAAACATAGCCAATCTCCTAGTAACTCAACAGTATCCTCCTGGCATCTCAATCCGTGAGAAGAAGAAGCTTTTGTTAGAATCAATCCCCCTACACCTTGCTAGGCGGTGCCTGTACAAGAAAGGCAAAGATGAAGTGCTGCAAATATGTGTTGTTGGAGATGAAATCGGCATAGTATTGAAAGCATGCCATGACGAACCCTATGGTGGACACTTTGCAGGAGAAGAGACAGTCAGGAAGGCTCTGTTAGCAAGATACTGGTGTGGCTGACCCTCCACAAGGATGCATATGATTACTGTAAGAGATGTGATGCTTGTCAGCAAATGGAAAAACCCACCAAAACAAGTGCCATGCCACTTCAACCTATTCTTTCCCTAAAGCCGTTTGAGAAGTGGGGGATTGATTTTGTGGGTCCCATTGATCCATCTACCAGACAGAAGGAGAATAGATACATTCTAGTATGTACGAATTATGCCACAAAGTGGTGTGAAGCTAAAGCCCAATTAATTGATCCCAATTAGTTGCCCCCACTAACTTAACCCCTAGTTAGTTTTCACCCCTACTAACTGAACCATGGTTAGTTGCCTACCCCACTAACTAACCCTGGTTAGTTAGGACTTGACTAACTACCTTAACTTGACTAACCCCATTAGACTAACCTAATTACCTGAAGACTAACTTAGACTAACCTAATCACCCCTGACTAACCTAACTAGATCAGACTTGACTTACCCTGACTTATCTAGACTAACCTGACTTAGTTGACATGACTTGACCTCACTTATCCAACTAACCTGATTTACATCATTTAATTGATTTAGTTAATTTCAAAAATTCATTTCAACTCAGAAAAATTACATAAAAATTTCTAAAAATTTCCCCCTATTTCTACAATTATTTGAACTATTTGTAAGGTGGAAATTATAACAAAAAAAAATTACAAAAAATTAACAATCTGAATATTTATTTAAAATTACATAAAAAATGGATAATAATCATTTAAAATGAGTAAAAATTCAAAAATTAATTTAGAAAAATTCCAACCACCCCCTATCCTTTTTCCATTAATTTCACAATTAAAGATATTCCATAACAAAAAAAAAATCTTTGAAGCCACAAATCCCTAATTTTAATACTACACTTCATAAAAAATCATTTAAAATCCTACAAATCATCTGACCATCATGGTTGAATTAACATAAATTATGGACACTTCCTACATGGTTGAAATTTCATTTTTCCCCTTCATCACATATCCATGTGCTATATATCTTGATTTCATTATTATTATTTTAACAACAAACAAAAAAAACAACAAAAACAAAAATAAATCACAAACCATAAAAACAAAAAAAAAACCAAAAAAAAAACAAATAAACCAAACCACACTATAAAAACAAAATAAACACACTTAAAATAAAAAACAAATAAAATACAAAATTAAAAATTAAAAATAAAATAAAAATCAACAAACACACTAAGGTGTTTTCTTTTTTGTTCAGTCAGTGGTCTTAGATTTTGTTTGACTAGATTTATTGCTTTTGGGGGACTCCTCCATGCGCCTTCAGGCCATTGCATACACACCCCTACCAAGTATTTATTTTGTGTGATTTATTTATTTTCATTATCCCTTTAATCACAATTAATTGCTAAAATGAACTATTTATTCACCCACCTTTTCCATGTGCATTTGAGCTAAACACACAATTTAATAATTTTAAAATCAACCAGTCGTTCACTTTGCACGCGTTACGTACGCTTAAGAGGCACCTTAATTTGTAATAAAAATGAACCAACCGTCACGAAAAAGCATGTGCTAGCAAAAAAGCGCTCCACATTACTATTAATTTTTAATTAAGGAATTTGCATTTAGAGACCCAGTCTGGGAATCGTAGTCCGAGTTGCGTTAAAGCACAGTTTCACCATAATAATTTGTAATTAAAATTTTAAGAAGGAACCGTCGTTTTCTTATTAAGATTTATAATCTAATAAAATGTCACCCATCGTTACTAATTTCTTAAAATGAACCCTTCATTAAAATAATTCCACCTCACTGCACTTTTTTCCCTTTTTAATAAACTTGCTTCGTGGGATGGGCGTGTAAAAATCTTTTAGTTGACACTGATGGTGGTCAAGGTTATGGTCCAGTCTTGAGGTACATTTTTATGGTAGTCTGATTTGTCTATGTGTTACGATTATGGGTGCGGTGTGAAGTTCTTTCTTTCTTGCCTGATATGAAGATTTGGGTGCTTGTTTGTTGCATCGCATGAAGTTTTCGGTCGCATATGTGTTGAGGTCATGCAGAATTTTTTCTAGGAAGTGTATTTTCTGGGGTGGTAAATGGGTTAGTTATATCTATGTATGTATGTGTGTCCTTCTTTTTGATTGATTTCTTTTTTATAGTCCTTTGGTTATTTTGCAGGCATTCTTTGTGACTGTCTGTGTTGTGGTATGTGTATTTACTATCTGAATGGTGCCTCACGCTCCTCCTCATATCCAGTATGTCCCACTTGTTAGTAGGGATTACTCTTCCCTACTGGCTTTTGAGCCTATAGCGAAAGCAGGACTTGCGACTTTCGTGGCTGCTTCCTTCCCCTTGATTCCAGAAGATCCATCCATGTGTGATGAGTTCCTTGCCTCATAAGCAAGAAGTCAGGACTGGCCCATGGTACTTCCATGACATGGACACCCCGAGGGTTAGGTAAGGCTTTGTCTCTTCCTACAAAGGAGAGCCCTTTGTTACAGCTAGACAACTATTCTCTAACGATGAGATTTTGAAGCTGTTACATAAGCAGACCAAGGAAATTCTGGATGTCAAGAAAGTGATCAACACTTCATGAATCTCTTTTTCCATGATCACTGATCCTGTGTGGAAGTTTGTCTGCCAGTTCCTCCAAGACAAGTTTATGCCTGCCAAAACGCCATCCCATTACTTGTCCAAAGAGCTCTTTACAGCTTCCAAGATGGTGTTCAAAGGAGTGGCTATTGATTGGAGCACTTACCTCCTTACCAAGATGGATCAACATTTCGTCAAAGTAACCAGGAAAAATGTTACAAATGTCACCTATGGATCCTACCTGTATGCTTTATTGACATACTCAAGCCTAAAGATGGGTGTGCTTCCACCTCCTCCATCTAATCCAGTACCTCCTCCATCACCTTTAGAAGAGTCCGAACCTATTGATATAGAGGATCTGGATTCTCCTCCTCCCTTGGTCATTCAGCGAAAACGCTTGAAGTGGGTGGCAGATAAAGCTCCTTTAGTTACAATTCTTGTTACATCTGGCAGTGACCTTCCTGCTTATCTCACATGTAACAACTTGTTCAGAGCACATAGAGAGGGTTCCTTGGACATATCAGTCTCTTCATTGAACAGTCTAGTATCAGGAGATGCCATTTCTTTCCTCTGTAAAGATATCCAAAGTTCGACTGAACAGTCACAACCTATGTGCAACAGTTGTATGCTTCCTTGTATGAAGAACTGATGCAGTCCAAAGACCAATTGCATAAGACAACATCAAAGTTAGCCTCTGCTAAAGATACACTTGCAGATCTGTTTAAGCAGATGGAGTAACAAACCCAAATGATTGAGACCCAAAGAGAAGAGATATCTTCTTTGAAGATTCAGTTAACAAAAGCTCACTCAGAGGTCCCTAAAGTCTCAGAGGAGAAGGAGAGGATGTCTAAAGAAGCTCAAGAGTTTCAAACTCTTTTCGATGTAAAACTCTCAGCCTTACAGACTTCTCATGACTCAGTGGAATCACAAGCTTTCCAAATCAAGCAGTTGCAAGACCAATTGTCTGTTCCTCCAAGTCCTAATGTTCCTCTGATCCCTTCTCTCTCAAAGCAGGACTTGGCAGCTCTCCAAAGACAGGCTACCTTGTGTCCTTTATTCCAAGATAAAGTGGAAAGATTATAGTCTAGGATGGATCTGCTATGGTCTACATTTGAGCCTTTCCAGGAAAATGTTCCTCCGGACCATTCTTTCTTTGTTCACTATCAATTGCAGAAGTTGGCATTTTACTTACATGAAGCTTTCAACGATGGATCTTCCTCTTCCAGAGGATGGTTGGAGTGGGGCTTGGTCTCTTGAGTTGCTGACAGAAGTGGTCCGTATGGTGTTTGAAGATTCTGTGATGACGGATACCATGTTGCTGTTATATATGTATCTACGGAGTGATCTATTGATTCCAGATGAAGTA
Organism: Lygodium microphyllum; assembly: GCF_053477565.2. Lineage (NCBI taxonomy): Eukaryota > Viridiplantae > Streptophyta > Polypodiopsida > Schizaeales > Lygodiaceae > Lygodium > Lygodium microphyllum. Next base: position 136,921,103 of record NC_141147.1, read on the forward strand.
GATATAGCCTGGTATGTGGGGGACGTGGTTTTACAAGCTATTTTGTATGTCAACTATTTGGAGTTACGAATAGATGATATATTCCAGAGTTACTCCTCCAAAGTGGCTGCTTGCCCTGACAATTCCTGGCACTCCATGATTGATTCTGTGGTCTTAAATCAATGTCAGAATACAGCTTCTACTTATGTACAAAGCACTAACCAATTGAGGGTGGATCTCTTAGCTCACCTTTCCAAAAACCATCCATTTAATTCAACCTTTTTTTATGTCTATTATAGAAGATCTACCTTAGGTCCCTCTGTTCCTAGCTTATTGTACTACCAACAAATAACTCACCATTATGATACCTATCTTTTCCTTTATCAAACCAATTCAACGGCAATCTTACACTTTCTTTTCCAACCTCAATATTTTCTTCAAATTCCCATATTTGCCTATTGTTCTTTTATTGAAGATAGAGTATTTTCCCCTTCTCCACCATGCCCTTCTCCATTTATCCATGTACCTTCTATCTTTCCTATTTATCAATTGACACCCTTCCTAACTAATTCCCTAAAATTTTCAGCCACTCTTTCTTTAACTTATTCCTCCTTTTATGATTTTTCCTACCCATCTCTTCATCCTCTTTTACTTATTCCACTTCCATCTCCTGCGACTTCTATCTCTCAACCCCCTCAGTTGGTTAGTAAATATGAAGGGTTTGATCAGCAAATTCCCAGAAGAAGAGGATGGAGCTCGACTGATTCTCTTACATGACCTCAAATTAACTGGCTAATAATTCCATGAGATTGGACAACTGACAGTCAAGCATACTAGAATTATCTTCATTTTGCTCACCAATATTCACAATCTCTAGATCCTTCGATGAGATTGACAACTCATTTTGCTTGGTATCTAGCATACATGCATAGGCATTCCCATAATGATCAAAAGGCCATTCAAAAACTTTGTATGAATGTCAATGTGAACATTGACTTCCACCAGTTGGATGTCCTGTATTTTCATGCCCTATGTCTACCTAGCAGATACCTTGTTTTGCTAGAAAGGATGTGTTGCTACAGTTCTTTCAAAATCCTCCAAAGACATTTGTAGATGAATCCTTCTCTATGGATCGTTTTCGAAACCACAAAGCCTTCAAAAGGGATCATCTTCATTGATGCCTTTGCAATGTATTTTGGATGATTCTTAATGATATATATCTCTTTTTGGAGGTGTCATTCAGATGGTTGTATTAGTGTTTGTGTAGATAATGTAATATTTGTATATGATGAGTTCGTGCTGATTGAGAATAATTTGTTCAAGAGCTCTTTTTAAACGATTGATGGTGGATGAAAAGCCTATGCTAGAAAGATGAAGAGAACCTCTTATATCATTTACAAATTTATTATGGCTTTTAAATGATTAATCAGATGAGTTATTGAATAATGGGAGTTTTCCTTTAGTAGTATTTTCTATCAGATACAGGTGATAAGTTGGGGTCGTGGTTTAGAAAGATTATTAAAGATCCTACGGAAGATAAAACTGAGCTATTTAATGAACTTATATTCTTCTTTTCCTTAGGTCGCAAGGACGCTTCCTTTCTAAGTGTGGGGATATGTTGAGAGTGAAAAAAGACTGAATTTTTGACTGATTTTTGTTGTTTTTGAGGTCTGAATGATTGATTTTTGATGGATTTATAGTGATGTATGGTTGTTAATGGAAGTATTTAAGAGTATTTTGGATAATATTGATTATGTTTTGAAAGTTCATGATGATTTTTAGTGGAGATATGAAGCTCTGTGATGTTCTGGTAGGTTCTGTTGAGCTTCTAATTGGTTCTATATAGCTTCTGTTTTGTTCTGATTGTCTTCTGTATGAAGCATGGATTGATGATTGATGAAGATTGAGATCTTTTGGAAGCTTATTGAATAATTTTTTATAGTATGAAATGATTTAAGTATGAGTTATGAGGTTCTGATGACCTTCTGTAACCCTCTGTAGACCTTCTATAGAGCCTCTGTCTCTGCTCTATCTCTGTACTGTAATTGTACTGTAGCTGCTCTGGTACTGTAATGTAACTGTTTTGTAGATCTTCTCTAAGTGTTCTGTAGAATGTATGTGTGACTCTGGGAAAGTTTTCTAACCTTTGGAAAGGATGAATCTAAGTTCAAAAGAGCTAAAATAAGTGGAAGAAGCAGTTGCTGAAGACTAAAGAGAAGACTAAGTGACAATGACAGAGTGAGCTGTGAAAAGACACTGTAGTAGCTCTGGTGACTCTTCATATCAAACATACCTCTTGGGAGGTGTATCCATGACCTAAGAAGGATTATTGAGAGTTATTATGAGAGCATTGTAGTGAGGAGATGATGTACTATTGATAGATAGAGAGAGAGAGAGAGAGAGAGAGAGAGCTAGAGATAGTTAATTCTATCAAAATAGTGTAACTGCATATGAGAGATTGAGAGAGAGAACTATGGAGACATTGAAGATGAATATTATGTGATTGATTTTCATTCAAAGATGGGGTATTCTTTTGTGTTATTTGTTCTATTAAAGAATTCTATGAAGATGTTGAAGATTATGGTTGATTCTATCAAATCTGTGGGAGATATCTACTATGATGCTGCATGAAGAATTGATGTTTTCTTTGTTTTGATAATCAAAAGAATGAAATAAAAGCTTATTGATGTTACAAGATAGATTTTCTTGCAAGAGAATTCCCTTTTCCTTGGTGTTCCTCTTGGGGCTCCATGAAGTGTTAATCACCTTCTTAACATCAAGGACCTCTTTGGTCTGCTTCTGTAACAACTTGAGAATCTCGCCATTTGAGAATAAATATCTGGCTGTAAACAAAGGGTTCTCCTTTGTAGGGAAGAGACAAAGCCTTCCCTAACCCTCTAGGTGTCAAAACCATGGAAGTACCATGAACCAAGCCTGATTTCTTACTTTATGACGCAAGAAACTCATCACATAGGGCTGGATCATTTGGAATCAAAGGGAGTGAAGCAGCCACAAAAGTTGCAAGGCCAGCTTTCGCAATATGCTCAAAAGTCAATAGGGAAGAATAATCCCTACTGATCAATGGGACATACTGAATAGGAGGAGGAGTGTGAGGCGCCATTCAGATGGAATATACACACCACAAACACAATCACAGAGAATGTTTGCAAAATAACAAATAGCTATCAAAAAGAAATTGATCAAAATAAGCACACACAAATGTAACCAACCAATTGACCACCCCAAACAACCCATATCTTAGAAAAAAATTCGACATGACCCCTACACATAAACGACAGAAAGCTTCATGCTATGCAACAAGCAAGCACCCAAGACCCCGTATCAGACAAAAAAAAAACTACAGACCGCACCCGTAATCGTATCACACAATCAAACCATAAACCTCAAAAACCTAATCATGACATAACCAGAACTTTGATAAACATTATCAGCTTAAAAGACTATACGTACCCATCCCACGAAGCGTATTTATTAAAAAGGAAAAAAAGTGCAGTGAGGGGAGCGATTTTAGTGAAGGATTCATTTTAAGAAATTATTAACAATGGTTGAAATTTTATTAGGCTGTAAACCTTAATAAGAAAACGACAGTTCATTTTTAAACTGTTAGTTACAATTTATTAATGTGAAACGATGCTTTTAATGAAACTCGGACTTCGATCCCCAGACTCAGATCTCTAAATGCATATTCATTGATTAAAAATTGAATGTGTCTGAAGCGCTCTTCTTTTTCAATGTGTGCATTTTTTTGTGACGACTGGTTCGTTTTTATTTAAAAATTAAAGTGCATCTGAAGCATATGTAGTGTGTGCAAAGTGAACGGCGGGTTGATTTTAAGTTATTAGAAAAATGTGTGTTAAGCATGAGCGTGCGTGAAAAAGTGGGCGAATAAAGTTCATTTTAACAATTAATTGTAGTTAAGGGATGGCCAAAATAAATAAAGCACGAAAAATAGATACATGGTAGGGGTGTGTATGTAAGAGACTGAGGGATCACTGAGTAGTCCCAAATGCAAGGAATCCAACAAAAAAGCAAAAACCACTGACCGGGCTGCGTGTGAACAACTGTGTGTGCTCAGGGACAGCACGCACCACCTCATGGAGAAGACCAAATGCGTGTCCTCGTGCGTGAACACCCGCAGGCAGCTCCCGTACACACAAGCACACCTGGACACCCGCGCAAACACACGTAGATACGGAACCACCGGGCAGCAAGTGGCCTGCGTGTGGAGGGTGGGGGTAGAGTGGTGTAGGGGTAGGAAAGGGGGCTAGAAGGGGGAAAACTGGGGTTAGGTTAGAGGGGGGTTAGGTTAATGTGACCAGGGTAGGTTAGGTAAATGAGGGGTAGGAGAGGTAACTAAGTCAGTTAGGTTAGCTAAGGTAGGTTAGTTAGCTAAGTCAGTTAGATTAACTAAGTCAAGTTAGTTAGGTAAGTCAGTTAGGTTAACTAGGTCAATGTGACTAACTAAGTGAGTAAACTAACTAGGTTAGTTGGTGAGAAGGAGGGAGGATGCGGAAGGAAAGGAGTAGTGGAGGGAAAGGAAATCGACAGAAGGGGAGGCGAAAGGAGGGAGAGGGCAATGGTGAAGAGAGAGGGCGATGGGAGGAGAAGAGACGATGGTGAAGGAGGGGAGGCGATGGTGAAGGAGAGGAGACGATGGAGGAGGGATAGGGCGATGGGAGGGAGAGAGGCAATGGTGAAGGAGAGGAGACGATGGAGGAGGGAGAGGGCGAGGGTGAAGAAAGAGGGCAATGGGAGGGAGAGAGGCGATTGTGAAGAAAGAGGAGAGAGGCAACGATGGAGAAGGGAGGGGGCGAGGGTGCGATGAAGAGAATGCGGCCGAATAGGTAAGTTGGTTTTTTTTAAAGGGTGTTCTTTTTTTTTGAATGATGGGGTGTGGAGTTGCCGGTGTTTCTTTTTTTAAATTAAATTTAGTATTATGGTTTTTTGTTTTTGTTTCTTGGGTTTTTGTTTTTTGTGGTAGGGGTGAATTGTTAGGATTGTTTGTTTTTTTTTGTGTTTTTTTGTATTTTTTTTGTTTTTCTGTTTTGAAATCCATTAAAAGGTGAGCGCACCCCTGACCCATGCACAAGCGCTGGGGGGGTTGTGATAAACCTGCACTCATTACGCACTCAACACGGCACAGAAAGGTAACACGATATGAGCTCAAGGTATACTCTTGTATTATTCAATCCAAAAAGCGGGACAACATAGACACATCCCAGGACTACACCCTCGTGACACCGCACATAAGAGGGTTCACCACCACTGGGCATAGGGAATCATACGTAGAGTGTAAACAAGGCAGGGCTTTGAGTCACTACTACTCCCTATATAGGTGCAATTGGTAGCAATGGCATGGTATAGCTACAAAGCCCTTACACTCGCCCTCGCTTACTAGATTACTGACCTCAACAATCTAAGGGTAGCGTTTGTTATTTGACTCATCCGACATCTTAACGCAGCTTTTCCTATCAAGCTGGTCAGTGTCTGCCGGTCTAAGGGACCACCAGGTCTTAACACAGTCTATGCTATCAGACTGGCCAGTGTCTACCGCACTAGGACGTTGGGGCTTTTTATTTGATGGAGTTATTTTTTGATGATTGCTACCATGCAGGTCCACCCTCGACTCGATTACATTTGAGCAGTGGGGGCACGTGTGGGGTCTATGCTTGAGAACCGCATTATTTGTTGAAGTACTGGAAAGGCTCAAGGGTTGTTGGAAGGAGCCGGGGGGTTCTCCTCGAGCCAAAGGGTGCAGGCATCCTTTCCATGTTCGCAGGCCTCCACTTCTGAGATCCAAGTGGCCTCCTTGAGTGGACGCCCGCGCCACTTGGTGAGGTATTCGAGGAAGCCTCTTTGTTCCCGGTGTCGGAGAAATGCTTCTACTTCGAAGGGACCGTTGGAATGGAGCATTGGTACGCACCGTCCCCATTGGTTGTCAGGATAGAACCTGCACAGAAGACGAGCATGAAATGCATTATGAACACAAACACTGTCTGGCAGGTCCACCTTGTAGGTGACTTCGTTCAGCACTTGAGTGATGCGGTAGGGTCCATAGTAACGGTGATTGAACTTGGGGGTCATGTTTTTGGGAAGTGACATATTCTTAGAGCTCACTAGGACCATGTCTTCTTTGGCAAATAGTACAGCCTTTCTCTTTTTGTTTGCTTGCTCTGTCATGGTGATCTTGCTCTGCTCTAGGCTTTGCTTAGCTACTGCATTGCGGTCTCTCCATTTCTTCAAGAATTCTTCCACATCTTGATCTTCCGCTTTGGCCGCTCCGGATGCTAAGGCCAATGGTGTAATGACTTCTTTTCCTGTTGCTAACTCGAAGGGGGTGTACCCCGTTGCCGAGTGTATGGAGCTATTATAGTGGAATTCCAAAACATCAAGGTACAATGCCCAATCTTTCTGGTCCACTCGGGCATAGCTTCGGGGATAATCTTTGATGCCTTGGTTGACACGTTCTGTCTGTCCATCTATCTCTGGGTGGAAGGATGATGAGAATCTCAATTGTGTTTCCAGAGTCTTGAAAAGTTTCTTCCACATGTCGCTCATGAATCTTCCATCTCTATCTGATACAATAGCTAGCGGTAAGCCATGAAGTTTGAATACATGTGTGAAGAAGAGGCATGCTACCTCCTTGGCATTCAGTGGTGGTTTGGCTGGGATGAAGTGAGCCTGTTTGGAAAAATAGTCCACCACTACAAAGATGATTGTGTACCCATGGGACTCAGGTAGTTCCACAATGAAGTCCATGCTGATGATGTCCCAAGGGCGGTTGGGTACCGGTAATGGCTGTAGTAGACCTGCTGGTCTTGATCGTGGTGCTTTGACCATTTGGCAAGTGGGGCAAGTTTTGATGTAGTCTATTACTTCTTCCTTCATGTTTGGCCAGAAGAACTGCTTCCTAAGGGCCTCCAAGGTTTTGCTTTGCCCTTTGTGGCCTCCAATCTTGCCATCATGTATCTCATGCAGTATGAGTTTCTTCAACTCCACATTGTTGGGAATATACAATCTCTTGCATGGAAAGAGAATACCTTCCTCTAAGGTATTCCATGTGGGGTCTTCTCTGCTTCCACATCTTTGATTATCTTGTGCATTTCTTGGTCTTGCTCTAGGGCCTCTTTGACGAGTTCTATGAAGTTGCTACTGACCACACTGACAGCTTTTAGGTCAGCTTTCCGGCTCAATGCATCTGCTATCTTGTTAGTGGAGCCGGGCTTGTGTTTAATCTCCAAGTCGAATTCGGCTAGGAAGTCTAGCCAGCGGGCTTGCTTTGCCGATAACTTGGGCTGAGATTGGAAGTATTTGAGGGAGATATTGTTGGTGAAGACGACTGTATGCTTGTCTTGAACATAATGCTTCCATTTTCTAAGGCAGTGTATGACTGCCAACATTTCCTTCTCATGCGTGCTCCACCTTGTTTCAGCACTGGTGAACTTCTTTGACTCATAAGCAATGGGGTGACCCTTCTATACCAGGACACCTCCTATGCCGTAGTTGGATGCATCTGTGGAAATTTCAAAGGGTTTGGTAAAGTCTGGCACCTTTAGGACGGGAATTTAGCTCATGCACTTCTTCATCTTCTCAAAGGCTTCCTGTTGCGCGTTCCACCATGTAAAAGGGTGATCTTCCTTGGTGAGGTGGGAGAGAGGGGCAGTGATGAGGCTGTAATCTTTTATAAATCTTCGGCAAAACACTGTGAAGCCGAGGAGCTCCCGCACTTCTCTTACATTCTTGAGTACAGGCCATCTTTGGACGGCTTCCACCTTCTTAAGATCCACTTTGATTCCATCTACTCCTACAATAAAGCCTAAGAACTCCAACTCTTTCACTGCAAACTCACATTTTTCCGGCTTGGCATATAACTGATACTGCCGCAGTTTCTCAAAAACTCGGCGTAGGTGCTGCTTATGTTCTTCTAATGTTTTGCTGTAGACTAGGAGGTCATCTATGTAGATAATGACAAAGATATCTATCTCCGGTCTAAAGACTCCATCCATGAGGCCACAAAATGTGCCTGGCCCATTGCTTAGGCCGAATCCTAGTACTAACCACTCAAAACTACCATATCGGGTGCGGAATGCTGTTTTGGGGATCTCTTCTTCGGCTATGCGGATTTGGTGGTATCCTGATCTAAGATCAATACGGCTAAAGTACTTGGCCCCGTGTAACCTATCTAAGAGGTCTTCCACTAGGGGCATGGGGTATTTGTTTTTTATGGTGATTTTGTTAAGGGCCCTATAATCTACATAGAGTCTGAGTCCCCCATCCTTCTTCTTTACAAATAACATTGGGGCACCAAAGGGAGATTTGCTAGGGCGGATGAATCCTTGTTCTTCTAGTTCATGCAGTTGCTTCTTCAGTTCCATTAGTTCAGTGTGATTCATGCGATAGGGAGCTCGAGCTGGTGGACAGACCCTGGGATTAGCTCAATTTTGTGGTCTACATCTCGCCTAGGTGGTAGACCTTTGGGCAGCTCGGCTGGCATCACATCTTTGAGCTCTTCCAGTATTTCTGCCACCTCTGTTTTCTTGTTCTATTGTCTGGGTTTCTTGCCACTTTCTTCTTCTTCAATCGGTTGGATCATACATAGATAGACCATATCTCCTTGTTTGACTGATTTTTCGACCTGCTTGGCACTGCAAGTCATGATACGTGGCCTGATAATGGTCCCCTGGACCGGTGCACTTTGGTTCTGGCCCTTTGGTTGGGTTGTAGTCTGTTTCATTGTTTGGCATGATACTCCTGGATTATTCTCCTTCATTTGCACTTTGATTGGGGTCCTGCCAGCAGGCAGTTGCATTCTTTCACATGGTACTCTGACGCCTTCTCCTTGCATATCTAGCATCATTTCATTTATACCTTTACCAAACATTGCAATGACATACTTGTCATAGAATTCCAATCCCAGTATCACTTCAAAATCATCCATGGGGATTACTAAGAAGTTGAGTTTCGCCTTCCACTTGTCGGCTGCTACTTGGACTGCAAAGACTTGTTTCACCTCCTTGGCTTCTCCTTGTGCGAATGTCACTGTTAATCCTTCTGGGGCCTTCGACAGTTTTAATCCATGTTTTGCTGCACACCCTGGTGTCATGAAGTTGTGTGTTGCTCCTGTGTCCACCATGATAGATTGGTTGCCCTCGCCCACTCGGCCTTTGATGTATAGATGGTGGACTGCTGCTACTCTGGCTGCCATGCATTGGGGTCGGGCACTAACTGACCCTACCCTTGGGTGGTCCATGCTTTCTTCACTCCCATTAGGGATTTCTTGGATTCACGATGGTTGTAGTTCTTCTCCTCCATATGCACTAGTTGCATTCACCCTTGATCCACTTGACGAAGCTGTATCTTCTATTGGGCATTTATTTTGGTAGTGTGGACCCCCGCACTTGAAGCATCTGATTCCGACGGACGGGCCTGGGGGTCTCCACCATGACATGTTTGATCCTGACGGCCCATACGATGTACTAGGGGTTGGCCTATAGTGATTGTTTCCCCATCTCCCTACTGCTCCTCTTGGTACTAAGGCGGTTTGTGATACGGCCGTGGTGGTAGTGGTGTTTTGGCTCGTTGTATCTGTGAATGCCCCTCTAGGAGCATTGGGCCTCTGGTTCCATGAGTTGTTGTTCTTGAAGGTGTTGTTGAACCTATTTTGATTCCCTTGTGCTGTTCTTCTACCTTCCAGGTCCACCAGTCGTTCGGCCATTCTCATGGCTTCTACTAAGCTTGTTGGCTCCTGTCTCTCCACATCTCTTCTAGCCCATTCTTGCATCCCAAACAAAAATCCATGTAGCTTAGTATCTGTATCCATGTTTGGTAGCTGCAGCATGATCTGCCTATATTTGCTGACATATTCTTTCATATTTCCATGTGTTTGCTTGAGGTTCCTCCATTCATCTCTCACTTTGAATTTCTCTAGCTTTGGAATAAAGTAGTCCTTCAGTTCTTCCTGGAGTTCTTCCCATGAACAGATTGTGTGGCCTTGCTCTTGTTCTAGCGGGTACCAACTAGCAGCGTCCTCCTCCAAGTAAATGGCTGCCACCTCCGCCTTCCTGTCTTCGGTAATTCGTTAATACTTTAAGTACGTATCCACCTCTGCGATCCATTTCTTCAGAACCAAACCATCTCTCTCTCCCTTGTACTTGGCGGGTTGGGGCATCTTGAATTTTCCATAATCATCTTCTGAACTACTGCTATCTTCCTCTTCTTTGCGATGGTGCTTCTTCTCCTTCTTCTTGTCTTTCTTTTTGCTTCCTAATTCTACTACTTTCTCCTTCTCCTTCCTTGTATCTTGCGCCCTCCTAGATGTCTCCTCTCTACTCATTCTATCCATCTCCTCTTGCATTTGGTGTCTTTTCTCCTCTTCTTGTTGTTGAATCACCCATTCTCTATAGCCCTGCTCTACTTCTAGTTTTTTTCTCCTTTCTTCCTCCTCTTCTTTCATCTGCATGTTCCTCCATATTGATTCTAGCATGCTTGACATACCATCTAACTGTCTTTCTAGTCTGGCCACCTTCTCCTCTTGGGCCACTTTCCATTCTTGCCCCCTACTCTTCTTCCTCTCCTCCAGTGTTGGGAGGGTGACGTTCTCCCTTTCGTCCTCCATGTGGTTGGTGGTGGTGTCGACGCGGGGAAGCCGCATTTCGCCTGTGGTGGTGTGGGTCGTGCCGCGGGGAAGCCGCGTCATGTCTTCAAATGGTGGGATGTCGAGGTTGGGGCATCACGCCAGGGCGACGCGTCGGGGGGGCGATGCGACGTGGGGTGACACGACATGGGCGTCGCGCTGTGGGTCGTTATGACTTCGATCTCTTCGGGGCACTGGATCTTTCCTTCTGCTTCCGTGAGCACTCATTCACTCCGAGAAAGAGTTGCTCTGATACCAAGTGTGGTAAACCTGCACTCGTTACGCACTCAACACGGCACAGAAAGGTAACACGATATGAGCTCAAGGTATACTCTTGTATTATTCAATCCAAAAAGCAGGACAACATAGATACATCCCAGGACTACACCCTCGTGACGCCGCACATAAGAGGGTTCACCACTGGGCATAGGGAATCACACTCACACGTAGAGTGGAAACAAGGCAGGGTTTTGAGTCACTACTACTCCCTATATAGGTGCAACCAGTAGCAACGGCATGGTATAGCTACAAAGCCCTTACAGGGGAGGGGGGAGGTAAAAAGTTTTACATCAGCGGGATCAGATGGGGCGGCGATGGTGACACGTGAGGCACAGAGGCCACAAGGGCGGCCCAAGGCGCTTAAAACTAAAAACAAGCGCGTTCACGTGTGACACAAGAGACGTGGCCACACAGTAAGAGGAAGAAAAATTAATAAAACCCAAACAGTACATCGGATCGAAAGACCGTAAAAAAGAAAAATGTGCCGGGAGAAAAGGGAAAGATGACATAAAATTGTAACACGGGTTTCGGGGCAAAATCAATGTGTTCACATGGAAAAAACACGAAAAACAGCTCCAAAAATACATACAAGGATTAACATGGAAAAATCTACTCGTCGGAACGCAGGGCAGAAAGAAGGAAAAATGTGCCAAATAATGTGCCCGACAAACCTATAATGGCAACACACGATTGCGACCGAGAGAGGACGCATTCACATGGAAAAAACCCAAAAATTGTATCCGAAAAGAGATTCGAAAATTAAGATGGAATGAGCCGTGCACCAGAATAGAGGACAGTAAAAAGGAAAAATGTTCGAAAAAATATAACCATCGGGACTATCACATCAAATCGCAGTTCGATGGGGTTAGAAGGCATTCGCATGGAAGAAACAAGAAAATGGTGCTAAAAAACACCCAATAAAATTAATAACAAAAAAATTGAATGGCGAAATAGGGCAGAGAAAAAAGAAAAATTGTGCAGAAAGGGTGGACGGACAAGGCGATCCAGTCAGAATGGAATTCCAAAAAGAGTAGGGTAGGTTCACATGGAAAAAGAGCAAAACAATGCACAAAAAAACATGAAAACTCGCAAAAATTAATAACTGACAACCCGTTACAGCGAAAGGACAGGGTGTAAAAAGGAAATGTGTCCATGGGAAGGCGAAACGTGGGATTTGTTTTAGTCTTATTTTCTGCCCAATTAATATTATCTAATTGAATATTTTTAGTTTGAGTTAAGACAGGGCTGGTACATTAGATTATTGTTGGGAAGCGAGAAGGATGTGTTCACATGGAAATATATCCAGTGAGCGAGAATCGCTTCAAAAATTAATAACTCAAAAACGGTAAGCCGGAACAAGGAGATGTAAAAAGAAAAAGTATGGCAGTCGAAGGGAAGAATTGGGTTATGACATTAGATATCAGGTCTAGTGAATGGAGGATGCATTCACATGGAAAACCGTCCATTTTACGATAAATGCTTTAAAAATTAATAACGCAAGAACCATTAGTCCTCGGAAGAGAGGTTGGTAAAAAGGAAAAATGGGTAGTTCGAAGGGACAAACAAGACTATAAGGTTGGATTTGGAATCGTTCATATGTAAAACGTCAAAACAAGGGATAAAGGAAAATAGGGAAGGAACGGCCCAAAGGGTGGGGTAAAGTTAGAAGGGTGGATGGGAAAGGGACCCCATGAGGACAGAAAGAGGTCATGGCATACATGCATAATCAACTTGAGGCATATGAAGGAGGGGGTATGCTTATCAGACGCGTAGGGACATGTCCCCACACTTAAAACCTTAACGGACATAGTAGATTGATCGACATGGCCACAGATTTGTCAACCGACTGGACATTGGCATCCCCACACTTAAGACATCACATACACTTGCAAACAAAAAAGTAGGGTTAGGAACACTTGGCCCATTTCGCGTATGGTCGAAGGAACCGTCACTACTACAGAAGGGTTGGAGTCAGCTGCAGGAGAGGTATCACAGCTCGCTCCAGCATTCAGCCAGCATGGCAGGGACCATGCAGCAGCACCCAGGGAGGTAGCTGGTTGATGAAGCCTGTCGGGGTAGGTGTCGTTGACGAAGGATAGTCACTCAACTCATTGGCACTCAGATGGGATGAGAGAACAGTCGCTCACTCCATAACTTACATCACTCGAGTTAATATTGATGAAAACCCAGATCTCACATGTGATTTAGGAATTGACGAGGGGGTGGTGCAGAGGGAGTATGCCAGGGTGCACAATTGATGGTGCATCAGTGCATCCAACCTGTCTCGCATAGGTGCAAGCAGGAAGGCCAGAAAGCCTTGCAGTACCGTGTACAGAACAGAGTGATGTGTCATGTGCTGATAGCAGAGACCCATCCCGTGGGTGCATAGGGAAATAGAAACGTACCTGACTCCAATGGTCGTAACATCCCTCAATCCTCACCTCTCAATACTTAATTGATGAAACATTTGTCACACTCAATCCACCATCTCTCTCACGCTCTATTGACAGATATAGAGGACAGCCATTCCTGAAACCCATTGATGTAATCCTCACCGTCACTTGTGCAGAGGTTGTATGCCTTGTGCGCTTTTGATGGTGCAACAGTGCATCCTGCACTGTGCTGGCATACAGTGCAAGAAGGAAGGCTAGGGAGCCTTATGGTGCATTGCACATGAATAGATCGTACGTTGTGCATTGCGATGCCCATCCCATGCGTGCAACACTCTGTTCACACATCTCACCTCTCATTTGATTTGAAGGGAAAGACTGGTCACTCACCCCACCCTCTATCTCACTCGCTGATAGACACAAAGGGCAGCCCATACTCACATCCCCATCCTGTTAGGATGAAAGCTCACATCACTCAAGGGGTTGGGGATGAAAAGCATGTCAGATGTTGTTGTCATAAGGATCTTGAAGATGAGATGTACCACCCAGGGAGGCGGCCAACAAGTCTAGTACTTCAATGATTTGTACGAAAGATCGTCTGTTAAGAAGAACAAACAGACTGATATTGCAGAGACAGTACGCCAAGGGAGGTGGCTTCAAATTACTTGTTGAAAAGGTGTGGCTACCTGATGAATCAGTTATCCTGAACTGCGGGATGTTACCACCTTTTCCACAGTCAGCTTTCCGCCCAAGGGTGTTTCTGCCTTTTCTTGGAACGAGGCCTGTTATGACAGGGAATTTCTTCCTTTTCTCCCATAACAGTTTTGTTTCTCTCTCTCTTTTTTTTCTTTTTTTGTTAATAAAGAGAATGGTAGAAATACCATGTGTCAGGACCAACCTTGCCACCGTTATTGGATCAGACGAGAAGAGAACAAGGTGAGGTTGAGAGGTATCTGTGAGGGGCTAACAGAACGAGACCGCCTCATGAGGAGAATCATAAGGGCTATCAAAAGTACGAAGAGAAAGACAGTGCGACACCCAAAAGAGGGAGGGTAGGTCAACTGTGATTGTCAAGATCCCCAAGGAGGAAAGTACTTCTTCAGACGATAGCCATTGATCAGGAAAGGATCATTAGAGGCATCAATGGTCTGCACATGAATAGAGCCGTTAGGATTGATAGCAAGTACCTTGTATGGGCCCATCCACCGTTGTTGAAGCTTACCAGAAAACTTGCCAAATCTTGAATCATAGGCTAGGACAATATCACCTTCTTTGAACTCATTGTGCTTGATGAAACTATCATGATAGGCCTTGCGTCGCGCTTGAGTGGTTTTTCATACACTGTAGGGCCATACACTATATCTCATCCAAGCATTCCAAGTGCAGGAGGCGGCGTTGCAGTGACTCATCATTTCCCAAGCGTTCTTTAACTGCCACTCACAAAGAGGGCAATTCCAATTCAACAGAGAAGACGGCTTCTATACCATACACTAGTTGGAAAGGGGTCTATCCTATAGCTGCCTTATGGCAGGTTCTGTATGCCCAGAGGGCCTTTGTAAGTCGATCATCCCACTCGTGATGATGTGCGGCAATCATTCTTGTCAAGATCGAGCAGAGGATTCAATTGGTGACTTCAACTTGGCCATTGGCTTTGGGGTAATAGGGAGTGGACTTGCGATGATGGATCTTATATAGCTCTGTCAGCCCCTCCATGATTTTATTAAGAAAATGAGTACCTCTATCACTTACCATCTTGAAGGGATTGCCAAAATGGGTGATAATATTTTCGTACATGAACAGGGCTACGATGTTACCATCGTCCCACTTCAAAGCTTTAGCTTCACACCACTTTGTGACATGATCCGTAAATACTAAGATATATATGTTCTGCTTCCGTCTGATGGGTGGATCAATGGGACCCACAAAATCAATCCCCCACTTCTCGAACGACTTTAGGGGAAGAATAGATTGCAGTGGCTTTTTGGTACTTGTTTTGGTAGGTTTTTCCATTCCCTGACAAACATCACATCTCTTACAAAAGTCATGTGCATCCTTATGGAGGGTCAGCCACCACCAATATCCTGCTAACAGAGCCTTCCTGCTTGTTGCTTCTCCTGCGAAGTGTCCAGCACATGGTTCGTCATGGCATGCTTTCAATACTATTCTGATTTCATCCCCTACAACACATCTTCGTAGCACTTCATCTTTGCCTCTCTTGTACAGTGCACCGTCTAGCAATGTGTAGGGGGCTGATTCTAACAGAAGCTTCTTATTCTCATGGCTTGAGATGCCAGGAGGATACTATTGAGTTGCCAGGATCTTGGCTATGTCTGCATACCAGGGAGTAACTATTTCAACTAGAAACAAAGAAGCATCAGGAAGGTCTGGGTCATCATGTTCCTCTTCTACAGTTTGAGGAATCTGTGATAGATGATCAGCTAAGACATGGGAACGACCAGGCTTAGTGACCACTTCAAAATCTAACTCCTGGAATAGGAGCAACCATCTCATCAGTCGTCCTTTAACATCTACTTTGTTCATCAAGAAGGACAAGGCTTCATGATCCACATAGAACTTAAAATGCGTTGACAATAAATAGTGTCGAAACTTCTCCAGTGCAAACACCATTGCCAAGCACTCAAGCTCTATCACTATATAGTTCTATTCCCTATCAGTGACCTTTTGGCTTGCATAATATGTTGGTTGATCTAATTTAGAGGGTCCCTTTTGACATAGAACAGCACCTAGCCCTTCGACTGATGCATCTGTGTGCATGTGAAACTCCTTCGTCCAATCGAGGGGCTACAAGATAGGTGCTTGGATAAGGCACTGTTTTAGGGTATTAAAGGCTCATTCACAGTCACATCAGTTCAAAGGAAATCCTCATCTTTCCTTAGGAGCTTGTGCAGAGGGGCTGCCTTGGTTGCAAAATGTGCAATAAATCTTTTGTAGTAGCCCACATGGCCAAGAAATCCTCTCAATTGCTTGAGGTTTATTGGTGCTACCAAGGCGGCAATCTTCTCAATCTTTATTAGGTCTGTTGCAATCCCTTGTGCAGAGACAATATGGCCCAAAAGAACTCTTGATGAGACGCCAAAGACACATTTGTCGGGGTTGAGAGAAATCCCATACTCTCGACATCTGTCAAAACGTTGCTCTAGGTGTCCCCAATGCTCACGGATCAAACTATAGACACAAAAGTCATCAAGATACACCTCAATGAAATCATGAAGATGATTCTGAAAGGCAGCCATCATTACTCGTTGAAAGGTGGCAGGAGCACTACAGAGCCCAAATGGCATCACTCTATAGGCATAAGTTCCCCATTCTGTGGTGAAAATTGTTTTGGATTGGTCCTCTTCTGCAATTTGGACTTGGTTATATCCGTTGAATCCATCCAAGAGGGAATAGAGCCCATTGGTCTGTAAAAGGGATAGGGAAATGATCATTCTTCATCTTCGAATTGAGCTTTTGAAAGTCCACACATATTCAAAGTTTCCCATTCTTCTTAGGTACAACCACAATGGGCGAAACCCATTCACTGTTAACCACGGGATAAATGAACTTGGCTTCAAGAAGCTTCAATAATTCAGCCCTCACCAGAGTAGAATAATTAGGATTCATATGCCTTTGTCTTTGCTTTACAGGTTTGGCATCAGACTCTAGGTCAATGTGATGTTGGCATACTGTGGGATCAATCCCCTTTAGATCTTCATATGACCAAGCAAACATGTCTAAGTTCTCCTTTAATAAGTCTCGCAGGACCACTAGTTCTTCTTCTGGAAGATTGAGACACGTTTTCAGGTGACGTTCTCAGTATCATCAGTATCCAAGAACGTCACTTGCCTTTCACCTTCCACTTCGCGAATAAATGTCCCACGGATTGGTTATGGATAGAGGTCGGACTCTTTCAAAAGAGTAGTGTCATCGTCTGATGTTCCACTAGAACCAATGTCCTCCTTCTGAACAGATGACTCATTTGTCTGTTGAGATTACTTAAAGGGTATGAGAGCTTTGTTTGCTTCTGTATGAGTGGTGATTTCTTATGGACTTAGGGATTTATCTTCAGAGGATGAGTCTAAGAATGTCACATAGCATGGACCTTCTAAAAGACATGGCTCTAATGGCTCTGGCTTCTGTTGGTAGGGGGCATCATCATATTCTTTTCTCTGGACTGAACGGTCAGGGTGACAAGAGCCACTAGTGAACTTAATTTTTATGCATTTGATACATTGCTTATTCAGATTCTGCATACTTTGTGGTCCATTGGTCAACCCAAATGGAACCACGGTCATTCCCTCCAACACCCCGAGATCTTCAGCCTCTGAGATCTCTACAGGGCCATCAACAAGATCTTTCGCTGTCAGAGGATATTCTTCATCTGCACTTTCATAGCTTGCTTCGTTTTCTTCCTTATCATGTCCATCCTCTTCCTTTAGAGGCTCTGTCTCTACTTCTATAGAAGCTCTGTAGTAGGAGAAGAACAAATCTTCTGCCTCTACGTCTACGTCTACTTCTGCTTCTGTCTCTGGCTCTGTCTCTGTTACTGTCTCTGCGACTGCCATGTAACAGGGAAGAGAATAGTATATCCATGTTTCTATTTCACTATCAAAGGTGATTTCAGAAGTCAATTCTAGTTGAGGTAGGAGATATTCTCCCATGGACAAGGACTTTTCTTCCCTTGGTAGTTGGCTTACATTGCCCACTGTTAGGGACCATGCCTCTATTTTCTTGAAAAATATATATTTAATAGCCTCTTCGTCTCCTTATGTACCATCTGTTATTGTAGGGGAGCTACGGAGCTCTAACCCAAGACCTACGGACTGCTTATTGATCAAGCGTTTCAAGCCGAGCGGCCATGGCTACCTCTCACATAGCCAACGTACAATGCCTACCTTGCGGGTGTAGTGAGCTTACCTTGATGCTCGATCGAGTTTCCTCCTCTCTCTCACACTCCGGTAGCTCCATGATCCTTGTGGCAAGTTCAAGCAACCTCAAGCCCTCTCCGTCAAGCTCCATCCTCCATAGCCATGCGAGATGAGAGAAGAGAAGAAGGGAAGGAAAGGTGAAGAGAGAAGATGGGGAGCTTCTTCTCCACGATCCCTCACTCTCACACACTCACTCCCTCACACTCCCTCAATCCCTCACTCAAGGACAAGTAAGAAGGTAAGAAGCAAGAGAAGAGGAAGAAGAAGCTTTAGCCACACCCAAGAATGAGCTTCTCATTCACTTTGAACTTTATATACCTGCCCTACCTTTTGGGCGGTTATCTACACTTTTTACATGGTCGGCCATTAGCCTAGGACCTCTTTTCCTATTTCCCACCGTTCCCACCCAGCTTATTCCCACTATTGCATACAATTTGCACAGGAGTGAGCTCGGTGCTCTTTTTTACAAAGGTTCGAAAGTGCCTTCATATCTAATGGCGCACTTTTACTTTTTTCTCTTTTTTTTTTGAGGCGACATCGTCGTTTAAATCATTCAAATTTTCGAGCTTCCATTTTTTCGCACCTCTGCTCCATTTTTCGTTCCTCTGTGCTGTGGTAAACATTACCCCCTCCTAGCGAAGTGCCAGTCCCGTGGCACTGGGGTGGGGGACAGCAACAGCGCTGGAAATGATACTAAGTGGGATTGGTGGGTAGATGACCCTGATAAGATGGTCTTGCTAGGAAAGAGACATGATGGGGTGGTGATTCGTGATAATTTGGAGAAGTTCCGGCTCACTTTGATCTTTTGGAAGGTGCTCGGCCTTTATTACCCAGTTGGAGTCAGCATTGGCGATGACTGTCATAATCAGGGCTCCATAACTATGGATAAACACGGGGTTCCAAGGTCTATGCCAATGGTGGGCCCCGTCTGAGTTAAAATGGCCTGCAAGAGAAGGTTTTGCACTCCCTAAGGGGTGTGTCTGCCTTTCGGTGAGGTGTAAGTGCATGTGCAATGGAACTGGGAGATGAGTCGAACCTTGGGCAAGCCCTTGGTAATGTCTCACACTTGAGGACCCAGTTTGTGCATTGTTGGAGATGCAGTGCAGTGCAGAGCTTAGGGTGACTGGTCTGAAAGTCCTGCCCTTGATGTGCCCTAAGCGTGAAGTGGGGAGAGGGGCTAGGGATGAACCCTAGGTGTAGTGAGCAAAGTTTTTTTTTTTGGGCAATATACATAGAAGGCCTTTGGCTAGTGCCAATCACCATCAGCCGAAGCGCGGGGAGGTCACAGGCATTGGGAAGAAAAGGCACGGCTTTGGAGATATTCTTTAATTGCAACTCTGGCCTTCAGAGGTGTGGATGACAAAAAGGGATGGTTACACCTTGTGAAGCGGGTGTCATTCATGTTTTCTAAGAGTTCCAAGTAAAAGGAGGGAAGGAGGGATGCCCTCATCATTAATCTAGTCATAGCGCTACTATCGATTCCTAGATTGATGTCAAAAAAGAGGGGGGAAAGTGAGCTTCTTCAGCGGTAGGCTTCTATATTAATAGGAATTTGAGCAACCTAAGATAGTTGCAGGTGGTTAGGGAGGCAGGATCCAGGCAGGAGGAGAAGTTCGCGAGGAAGCCGGTGATGGATGGAAGGATATCCTGTTGTCTAAAAACTAAGCATTCCTCGGGAATTTGGGCATTTACATTATATATTTTAGGAAAATCAAAATCCCCATGAATGGTGCGGTCATAAGCCACCCCATGCCGACAGGGGTAGGGCATGTAGGAGGGGTCATTTCGTTCCTCGGGGAATGAGCTGCAGAAGGCGGTCCAGGCGTTGAAATTGGCATCCCAAATCCTCCTCCGCCACTTCGGCTGTGCCTCATAGCCTTGGATGGATTTAGAAATCTAGTTCATCTTATCCTTCCCAGTAGTCTGCAGACTCCTGCCTCCACCTGGTCATAATTAGGCTCCTTTCTTCCACCCATCTATTCGCTAGGTCATTGGCTAGATCCTTGATTTTGGATAGGATACTGAGCGACAATGCCCGGACCAGCGAGCATGGGTAGGAGAAGGACATCTCAAAAGGCCTCATCTAGAACTCCTAGTCACGCCAGATGACCAATTCTTGCGGCCAATCAATGGGGTTGGGGTCCCTTCCTAGTAGTACTAGCTCGTCAGAAAATTGTCTGGGTATGATCGGGCTCTGCGTTGTGCATCCTCTGCCAGCTCCTGCCTCCTTCTTGTGCCACAATGCACTCCGGCATGTGGGCATCTTCAGGCTCGTCTGGTGGGAGGTCTAGTAGAGGGGGACTGGGCGCTTTCCGTAGTTCTTCGTTGGCCTCTTAGTCCGAATTTGGGCCTTCCTCGGTATCTTGTTCGGCCATGGCTGGGATTGTTTGCGGTGGTGGTGCGGGCGGTTTCTGCTCTTCGAATCCCAGGTCCTTGAGCTCAATAGTGGAAAGGCTGACACTACGCAGGTAGCTGAATTGCTGTTCCTTGGTGAGTCCCGTGGTGCTGGTGGGGAGCTCCCATTCATGAAAGCAATACCTTAGCGCCCGTGTAGTCAATTCCAGTTTTCTTCTCACCCTTTTCACTGAATCATTGCCCTGTGCTTGGGTGACATGTAGCACGGTGCTGAGAAAGGCTTGCCTTTGTGCGTGGGTGCATACATTGGCTGCTTCAACTCTAAATTTGGCAAGCATTCTCTCGCACTCTACCACCGCCAAGCGCTCCGTTAATTGCCTGATTCTGTCAAAGTTGTTTGCTTCCCAAGCGTTGGCCCTTTCATCCATCTTTTTTCTTTCCTCTTTCATCACACTCGCCAGTGTGGTCACCACCTGTTGTTGTTCGTTCGTTAAAGCCCAGAGTTGGTACCACTCCCTGGACTTCCGAGTCAATTGTTCTTCGGCGATTTTCTTCGCTTGAGTTGAGATACTGAATTTGTACTCTGCCTCATCGATTCGTTCTGATCTTTCCTGTGCTAGCTACCCGTGGCTCTGGATCTCTGCAAGGTGCAGTCTTCATTGCATGAAGGCCATGGCCATGAGGGCCTTAGTGTCTTCCTTGGCAACTTCCAACGGACCTTGCAGTAGTTGTACCTCTTGTTGTTGTTCTTGCACTTCCGTTGCAAGGGTTGTGGACCGGCCCCATGCTAGGAATTCTATCTCTCTCTCTAGCCTATTTTGCTCCTCGGGCTCATACTGAAGCTTTGCCATGGTGTCCCCCTGCCCCTCACTCGGTTCACCTTTTTGAATTGCCAATAGTCCATACCCCTCCAGTCTAGCCATTCTCTGCTCTAGGTCGGCATACTGCTACACCAGCAACTTTAAGCTCCGTTGCTCGGTCACCAGGTTTTGTTCTTCGTCCTCTAGCCTTTGTCGTAGGGTGTCCTGGGCCTCCTTTTTTGCCTCCAACTGGTCTTGTAATGCCTTGACCTCCCTTCGCCGGTTAGCCTCTTTCTTTGAAACTTCAAGCTTCAGGGCCGCTGAGGTTTCCCTTTCCTTTTCCAGGTCCAGTAGGGCCACCTTCTTTTCCTCCTTTGTAGCCTCCAGCTACGCTAGGAGCTCAGCCATGTAGGCATCGTAGTCTGCTCCCAGTGACAGGGGGATGGGAGTTGTGGTGGTCGATGCTTCGAGTTTTTGCCATTTAGGGTCTTTCATGGATTCAGCATCAGTGGTGGTAGGTCTTTTCGCTCCAGGTTTTGGGACAATCTCTGTCACCTTATTGATGAGCATCTGCATCATGCTCATCAGTTGGGCCGTGTCCAGAGAATGCATGGGCTGTGGGGCATTTGGGGTGTCTATTGGCGTCGGCACGAAGGAGGGAGGCAGGGGGTGTAACAACGACTTTCCCTTGCCTGCGATCATCGGGGTTGCCCTCATGCTACCACTCACTTCGGCTTCATGGTGAGGACCATAGGGGTTGATTTCTTTTGTTCTGTGAGTTTCTTCAACAGACTTGCAAGTGGCCTCAGCCAACTCGGCCAGTTCCTTCATGCTCAGCTTGTGGGCTTCCTCTTCTGCCCTTCTTTGTCGTTCCTCTTCCGCCCTTTTTGACTCCTCTTTAACTCTTGCGAGTTCTTCCTCCTCCTCCTTCCGCAATTGTTCTTCCAACCCACATGACTCTTTTCGAGCCCTCTTCACCTCGGCCTGCTTCCCTTTGCTCAGTGTCTTCGCCTTCTTTTGGCCCTTACCGTCCTTCATTTGCTTTTGAGGCATGGTCTTTTGCAGGGGTGGTACTTCATGATCTCCTTCATCGCTAGCCGTCCTTTCGCTCAAGCCTTCCTTCTCTCGACGTGGTGAGCCTTGGTGCTCAATCTGCTCTCCCTCCATGCCGGCACCCTTGATGGCCTCGTCAATGATTGTTGTAACTATACCTCCGTACCTAATCGTAGAGGCCTTGATGGCAGGTTTTTTCCTCATGGATCGTGCGGTGGAAGCTGGGGATTCTCCACCGACTGGCGTTGCGGCTAGAGCTAGAAGGGCGGCTGAACTCTTTATATTCTTCTAGATGAAACTGTTCCAATCCACCTCCTCTGGGACTCCTACCGCAATGCTTTCCAGCAGTGGCACACTGATCCTATTCATGAGAGCATTGTATCTCTGGCTGGAGAAGAGAGAATGGATCATCTTAGCCTGCATTCTTGTCGCCGGGTCTGGAATGTCGACTAGACTAATTCCATCAACCGTATGCACATCTTCCTTTTTGACTCCCAGCATGGCGTACACATCCCTTTTTGGGCTTCTTTCTTTTTTGGGCATGAGTCCTAGGGCTCTTTCGACAGTGGCTGCATTAAGGGGCACCTGTACCCGTCTTTCTTGATTACCTTCCCTTACCATGACCGTGCTACAGCTTCGTCCTTCATTGAAATTTCTCAAGAACTCTATGCACGTGATGTAGTCTATAGCATGCCTTACTTTCTCTATGTACTTTTGGAGGATGCATTTGTCCACCAGCTCACTTACAGCCGGCTCCTCCGAGATAGCTTCATCTAGATTCATAGTATGCTTGAAAGTGAATTGGCTGAATCCCCGTGTTTCGATACTGATTCCATATTTCGTCATCTCTGCTTCCGTAAATGGAAGTCTGCCTTGTCCTGCCATGGTAGGTGCCTGTCATTACCCAAGTCAACGTTAGAGTTACGATTTGATTCATTCCTAGCATATTCCAAGAAAAAATATGTGTGCCAGTTTACCGGGCAAATTTAAGGAGATGAAACTTTTTAGAAATAATTAACAACCAACATATTTTCCTCCTTGCTTTCTTTCGTATTTGAATTTAGTAGAGCGTTGTTAGCCTTTACACTTTTGCTACATCACTTGGTCAGTCCCTTGGTTGTCACTGGCTCTTCCCCCCTATTTTCTAAGTGGCACGAGGAGGAGGGAAGACTCACATCGGCTGTGTGGGGTGAGCTACTTGGCCATAAGCCATGTATGCAGGTTAGGGTTGTATTCAAACTGGGCATGGTGATCAAGTTCACATGGTTGCAGGGAAGCTTGAGTGATGTAGGTTAAAACGTCATGAAAGATGTATCCTGAGTTGAGGCGACTAACAATGTGCAACTCCTCCTCTGTGAGGAATTGGTCAATGTACAGATGGGCCAATACCTGATCATCTAAGTGTAGGTTGCGTGTAATGGCCATAACTCTGAATGAAAGAGGTGCCACGTACGTAGGGTCACGTTCAATTGTTTTGATTGCCCTCCTTTGCTCAACATTAGTCATGATCTGCCGGCCTTTTTTCTCCCATTGGAGCCGTAAGGCGTACAATAGTTGCATGAATGGAGAAGCAGAGCTAGCAAGCTGCACAAGCTCCTCCAGTTCACGTTCCAGCGTAGAGCGAGCGGGCTTGCAATATGAGGTGACTAGTCATCTAAGAACAGCTTGTTCCTTCGAGATCTCTCCATTAACGATTAGCTTGGCCGCAACTTTGGGAAACTTGATGGTCATGAACTCGTAGTCCTCCCAAGTGCATAGCAACGAGCGAACATCAGAAGTGAGGGGTTTGTCAAGAAGTCCTAGGTCAAGTCTCTCGTAGCTTCTAGCGAATGTAGTAAAGGTGTCGTCCAACTCCTTGATGCATGTCACTACGTCATCCCCGGAAGTCACAGCGAGATCCTTGGATCGTCTTTCGTATGAAGGTTTCAGACTTGTTGGTGGCGATGGAGCAGTTGGGCTAGACAGTAGTGACTCCCTTGCAGGCGCCGTTAATGGGACTGTGCACTTTGGATCATTTGGAAAGGCTATGGGGGGCTCCCGTGCCATAGGGAGCGTGCTGCAATCCATTCGAGCGGGCATGGGGGTGTGCACCTCCTCTGACCTAGAGGGTGCTGGATCATCCGGTTTGGGACACTGAAGGTGTTGGGTGGCCTTAACCATCACCATTGCTAGTTTGACGTTCCTTGCAACTTGTACTTTGCCTGTGCTGGTATGTTCAGCTAGAGTGGGGTTGCCCACAGTTGGCTCTTTTGGGTGTCTGACCTTAGGCACCCATATCCAGGGGTTGCCCTCATAGTATCCTTGCGCTCGCAAGAGATCTTTTGGTATCCATCGTGGCGTGGCGGTGCGCCCATGTCGATGGCGCCTAGGTTGCCTCTTAGGCTGCGACTAATAATTTTTGCATTTAGAAGCGTGTTTCTGTGGTCTACCAGGAGGCGGTGCTCGCCGTTTCGGCACCCATATGTGTGTGGGCTCCCTGGCCATGTGGATGGCTTGGGTGGGTTTGCTTCTGGCGGTTGGGGTACAGGGTAAGATATCCATACCCTTCAAACCTTAGGCTTAGTTGCGGGGGTCTCCATCAGTGGCTCTGCAGTTGTAGAAGGCGCAAGATGGCCCTTGCTGAAAGTAGTTACTATACGCACATTGCCCACGGTCAGGTGAATGCGGTCTAGGTTGTAGTCCACATTGCAGCTTTTCTACTTTTTGAAAGTGCGCCCTAGTAGTGATTTATCACTAGCCCCCTTTTGTGTTTGGTAACACATAAAAGATGATTGGGATACTCCCAGACTCGACGGAGACAGCCGCTCAGCATTTCCCTAAGAGAGGGTAAGTGTTGCCCCCAAATGGGCTAAGTTTCACGTTCGTGGGCTATAATTTAGGCTGACCAATGCATGTCCAATGGTTGTGTGTCAAGACATTACGATCGGCCCCTTCATCAATTAGGGCATCAAAAGAATATGTCCGTTCTGTAGTGACCGTGATTCGAATGTAGGCGAGTGCCACTGCTTCTTCATCGTGATTGGTTAGTTCGGTGATTGTGACCACACAGATAGCGACGGGGGTTTTGCGCATTGGTGGTTTGTGCAGTAGATGGGAAGGGGGATAGTACTTTTTCTTGCAACTGCCATTGAAGAAGCCTATTCCTTCCCCTTTGAGCATCTCCAACTCGACATTTCCCGTTCTGCTAATTGCACGCACCCGGAAAGGCCCCAACCCTCGAAATTTCATCTTCTGTTTGTGCCCTTTCACGAGTAGAGTAGTACAAGGTCCCCGTGATCAAAGTTGCGCTGGTTGATGTGCTTGTCATACCACAGCTTTTGTCATGCCTTTTCACAGATTAGAGCGTAGGTGGCTAAAAGCCGAGTTTCTGTGAGACGCTCTAGCTCCTCTAAGCGGTTAGTCCAAGTCTCTCTTCCCTCCCAATGCTCCTGCGCTGCTATTCTTAAGCTAGGGACGAAGAATTCTAGAGGTAGAATGGCCTCTGTCCCGTAGGTCAGCCTAAAGGGTGTTTACCCGACAGCCGTCTTATAAGCCATCCGATAAGCCCACAAGGTGGCCATCAGCTTATTATCCCAGTCTCTTCGTGATGTGGACACTACCTTAGTAAGCACGTTGACCAAGATTTTATTTGTGGACTCCGCTTCGCCATTTTCCTGAGGGTAGTATGGGGAGGACCTTCTATGAATGATTAAAAAAGTTGAGAGCAGGTGGGATATCACTTCATTAACGAAAGTGTGTACCTTGATATCCCACCTGCTCTCAACTTTTTTAATCATTCATAGAATGTCCTCCCCATACTACCCTCAGGAAAATGGCCAAGCGGAGTCCACAAATAAAATCCTGGTCAACGTGCTTACTAAGGTGGGACAACCAAACCGTGAAAAGACCTGTTCCCATAGGAACTTCGCAGTGATCCTAGTGTTGTTCCTTCCGGTGGCTCGTGCCTCCACCCACTTTGTCAGGTAGTCTGTTGCCACAATGATGTAGCTCACCTGGGAGTATTGAGCTGCTGGACTGATAGGTCTGATGAAGTCAATGCCCCATTTTTCGAAGGGCTGTCGAGCTATTATGGGGGTTAACTCCATCTTATCTTTGTGCATGGGCATCTTAGTCATCTGGCACTCGTCGCAATGTTTGACGAACTTAGCAGCGTCTCAAAATAGGGTGGGCTACTAGAGTTGGGATTGTAGTACCTTATGGGCAGTCGTGTCCCCACTAAAGTGTCCGCCAACTATCCCGCCGTGTGCCTCTCTCAATACATCATGCATCTCGTGCTCGCACACACATCTACGTAGCAGCCCGTCCTGTCCCAACCTATAGAGTTGACCAGCAATTAGTTGGTATGGCTGGATTTTTAAGATAAGTCTCCTTAGCCTGGCTTTCTCAATAGGTCTCTCTGGCAGGCCATTTTCTAATACTTGGACAACATCGTCTGCCCAGTAAGGCATCAAATCAGCTCTAAACAAGTCTCCTTTGCTGGACAGGCCAAAGAGGTGTGCGTCCGGTAAATCATCAGGGATGCCTTGGCTAGCAGCTTCCCCTGTGGGTATGCGGGAAATGTGATCCGCCATGTAGTGCTGCTTTCCTTTATGCACAATCACTGAGAAATCAAACTCCAGCAGGAGAAGTAACCACCTTGCTATGCGACCTATGGCGCATGGCTTATTCATGAGACACAGCAGGGCTTGATGATCCACGTAAAAGACAAAGGGTGTGGCCAACAGGTAATGCCTAAATTTATTTACAGTGAACATCATGGCTAGCCCTTCCCTTTCTGTAGTGGAGTAGTTCATTTCTGTTTCGATGAGCTGCCTGCTAGCAAAGCTCACGGCGTAATCAAGACTACGTTCACCAGGCTGGCATAGAATGGCTCCGATAACAAATTTGGAGACATCTATGTGTACATGGAATGCTACACTCCAGTCTGGGGCTCGTAAGATTGGTGTAGTGGTGAGAGCCTTCTTTAACTGTTCATACTCGCATTGGCATTCCTCAGTCCACTCAAATACAATCAGCAACTTGTACAATGGTCTAGCAATCAGCGCGTAGTTTAGTACAAAGCGTCGGTAGTATCCTGTGTGGCCTAAGAAACATTGGACGCCCTTGTAATTGGTGGGCAGTGGGAGGTCGATAATGGCCCTAACTTTTGAGAAGTCAATGTCAATGCCATTAGGTGACACTACATGCCTTAGGATGCATCCATGCTTCACCCAGAACGGGCACTTCAAGGGGTTTAGCGAGAGTTTGTATAGTCGGCATTGTTCGAAGACAACTCTTAGCCTCTCTAAGTGTTCGGTCCAACTAAAGTGTATGCATAGGTCGTCTACAAACACCTCTAGCTCGCGTCGCAACATATCCTTGAAGATCGTGCACATTAATCGTTGGAAGGTTGCAAGAGCATTCATTAGCCCAAAGGGCATAATGATGTAGGCAAAGACACCCCACTCCGTGGCGAAGGCAGTCTTATGCATGTCATCAGGATGCACTTGCACTTGATTGTAGCCTAAGAATCCATCCAGAAAGTTGTAAGCTTCTTTGCCTGCTACTCTCTCCAGCATGTGCTCGGTATATGGCAAAGGATAGTTGTCTCTCTTCATAGCGGCATTCACCTTCTTGTAATTCATGCACATTCGAATCTTGCCATTCTTTTTCATAACAATCACTATGGGCGATACCCAATCTTTGTACTTGATCTCATATATAAATCCCGCCTTCATGAGCTTATCGGTCTCTTCCTTCACCACATGAGTGTGTTTGGGATTCATAGGGTAAGGTCGCTGCTTCATTGGCACCGCTTCTGGGACCATGGGAATGTTATGGATCACAACCCTAGGATCGACTCCTCTCAGTTCCTCCAAGGACCAGGCGAACACATCGACATACTCTCGCAGAAGAGCAACCAGTCTAGCCTCCTCCTCCTTGGTCAGGTCATCAGCAATGAACACGGGTCGAGGTTTCTTGCCTTCCCCTGCCAGGTCGACTTCCTTGACCTTGGCGGGTCCCTCAATTGGTTCCCTGGCTTGCCCTTGTCTCTTTGCTCCTGGCAAAACCACCACTCTATCACCCTTCTTAAACTTCGTGAAGCGTTTGGGTAGGTCCTGTGGTTTCTTATGCTTCTCTTCTTTTGAGTCTCTAGTTTGCTTCTTGGTCCCCTCCTTAATCCCCTTGCGCCTTAAGTGGACTAGCAAGTCCCCTTTAGTGCGTCTGACCTTAGAGGGTTGGGGTATTTTGGGATCACTCTCTGTACTGACTTCAGACTCCGAGTTAAACTCGTATCCCTCGCTTGAGGAAGGGGTTTCGCCCGGAGGTCATAGTTCAGTAGATGTGACTTCGTCTTTAGTATTGGGACTACCAGCGATTGTGCCACCCCTGCCTGCTCATAATCCATAGCTCCCACTTTCTCCAGCCAGGTCCTATCGCATTCCATCCACACAACTCCTTTTCCATCCTTTCTTGCTTCGGCCTAGAGTCTTCCTCGATCTGCTCAATTGCTCTCCCTTCAGTGTCATAATCTATCATGTTAAACCCTTACTCACTCTCATCCATCTCAGAGCGATAGTGCTCGTACTCCTCATCACCAAAATCTTACCCCTCCGACTGCTCATCATCCCCTAGGTTTTCCTCTCCGATCTCCTCTTCGTTGATGATTAAAGCCCAGTTGTATGGTAGGTCAGATCGTGCACTTTGGTCCATTCCCATTCAGGCCGAGCCAAGAGATAGCTTAGGGGTTTTAGATTAGCCACTTTGCTGCCTTTCAGTTTAGTGGTTAGGTACCCTATGATTAGCTCGAGCTTGTTCGTGGGGATGTGGAACGAGACCGGTCTCCTTGGATCCTGCGAGCTTCCCGCCATCATGCAAAGTGGCACAGTGGGTTCCTCTGCTCGCATGCTTGGTGACTTAGCCACTTGCTTATACAACTCTTCCTCATCTGAGAATGGCAAGTCAATGGTTTCCAAGACATGCATCCAATCTCTCTCGTCCTCAGGGCAGGGAATGTACTTGGTCAGCGTCCCATGAGGCTTGCGTGCTTGGGCATCACCTTTTAGTATGGTTGAGATAGCATCGAGGTTGGATAGGGTAGTCTTCCATGTGTTCATCTCAACCCTTACCGCTTCCGTCCTATTCCCCAAGAATATGAGGTTGTTTCCCCAGTGTTGCCAAGAATAGAAACAACCAAATTTAGTAAGCACAATCAGAGTACAGAACTTACTATTTTTAGAATGACATCCCTATTTTTTAGGACTAGCATTTTTAGGCTAATTCGAGGCTCCTAAAATTTAGGGACCTCCTAAAATTTAGGGATCTCCTAGAATTTAGGGACCCCCCCAATATGGGTATCATATGAAAGCTTTTTCCGTGTACATCGCAAAAATGGTATCCGAATCTTCATGTGACTTTCCTATACAAAGAAATGTGCATTTCAAGCTTTCAGCCCATACATGCACATTATACAAGCATTTCATGATCATGCCATCTTGTTGATTGTAACTGTCTGTTCTGGTGGATCTAGCCCACACTTCAAGGCATCAATCCTTTCTGTGTGCGAGTCTAACCCTGATATGCGTGAGTTCTAGTCACAGGCGCCCAATCGGGTCATATAGGTGGAAGTGTGAACTATCTTTTCTCTAACCCACCGTGTGGGTCCACCATAACCTGTGACCACTCATCAGTGGCCAGCTCCAATGCACTTTTCTTTATATCTAATTAGTGCAAAGGCAATAAATTTAATAAATCATTATGTAGACAAATTAATGAAAAAGGATACAAATTCTGTTTCTATAGAGTTGTGACAATTTCTCACTAAATTCAGGCGTGAAGGTTTTGAAGAGCGGATGCGAGAGGAGTTCATGAACCTAAGTCAGTCCTCTGGAGAAAGAGTAGAAGCTTATGTCTTGCGAATGGAATCCATACCGAAGAGATGGACTAACCATCATTTGGATGATGGCATTAAAAAAGGAGTGTTCCTTAGAGGCCTACAATCAAAAGTTTGCAAGTTTGTGGAATTGAGAAAACTAGTCAATCTGCGAGCTGCAGTGGAAGGTGCAAGATTGTATGACAAAGTTGAAGCAAGGCTGTCAATGACTCCAGGAAGAGAAGTCTTACCTCCTCCCATGCCAGGAATGATATACCTACCAAATGCAGTCCCAGGGACAGTTCCCTACTCCTATCCCCAGATGCAAACAATGCCACACTATAATGCACCTAATTCATTGTGGTCATCACAGATAATAGTGCCTCAAATGATGGTTCAACCACAACAACAATGGCCTCAAACAGTTCCTCCAATGGCGACTCAATAATAGCGGAACCCTACCAAACTGGCCCAAGTCTCAACAGGAGCTCTAAATCAGAACCAGAACTGAGGACCCTCTGGATCGACCCAACTAGTGTATGCAGTAATTATAGAAGCTTCACAAAACCCTACTACAAGTACTTCAGGAGGTGAAAATCTGAAGAACTACTTATCCAACTTAGTTGCAAGTATCAAGAAAGAGCTTATGGATGTGATTACAGAGCAGCTATAGACACTGAAGGTGAATACCACCAATATATCCACCCCTACGAGAGCTAGGAGAGATGTGATGATACGCTCTAATATGTGGTGCAGAAAGTGTCATCAAGCGGGATATTTAGCCACTGAATGTACTTGAAAACCAACAATTCTTGGAGCCTTCTGTCCCTACTGTTTGAGGAAGAACCATACAGAGGATATTTGCTCTCTGAAAGAGATGCATGAATGAAGATAGAAGGATGAAAATGCAAGATTCAACTTGCTAAAATCCAAAATGGAAACACAGGATATTGGACCAAAGCTTAGGAAATTTGGTCCTAATTTCGATCCAAGGAGGTTTTCCTCTCAAAGTTACAGAGGATGATAGTCTGGCGGTGGTTAGAGATCAGAGGTGGAATGTTATAGGTGTGGATAAAAGGGTCATATCTCTCCGAATTGTCCAAACCCTAGACAATGTGTGGATTACAAGCCCTTATGCAGCCGATGCAAAGGAGAAGGCCACACTGCAAAGGACTGTCCAAGTCCAGCCCCTGTAAAGGCCAATGGTACTAATAGCCAACAGAAGGTACAAGATCCTGCCTCCAATTTGGTAGAGTTGGAAGTTGCCGCTGTCACGCGCGCCAAGAAGAAGAAACCAGTTGTTTAGAACGAAAATAATTCTCTTGCTAAGACTGTGAAGTTCAACCTGTCAATAGAGGGATAGAGCAGTACATGACAGAATAGTGCAGTACAGAGCACTGTAGTGCCACAGAGAGTCACAGAGACTGTCCCAGAAACAGGACCAGAGGTCCAGGAGATAGAAGATACAAAAGCACCTCTAGAAACACAAGAAATGATGATGATGCCATTGCTAGAAGAAAAAGGAAAGATGAAAATGGGTGTAGCCCCATTCTCTAGCAGGCTGGAGAAGCCTGTGGATCCTATCAAAGAATATGACTTGGTAAAAGATTTAGATACTTTTAAACCAAACTTAACATTTCGACAATTGCTGATGCTGTTGCCCAGCTGTCGAAAAAAATTCAAAAGCATATTGACTCGAAGACGTGGTCCAAGGATCGCTTCCTCAATAATAATAAAGTCCAACAGAGCCGCAGAACCTACAAAGGAAGTAGATGTGGCTAACGCCTTCCTAGATCCTGGAACCCTAGAGATTAGTGTATGGATAGAAGGATGCTTTATTTCAGATGCATTGATTGATGGAGGCTCATCAGTAAACATAATGACAGATGTGACAATGAAGGACTTAGGGTTGCAAGGAATTCAACCTACACAGTGGCTTATCAGATTTGCAGACCAAAGCAGAATTAAACCATCGGGTATCCTTCCATATGTAAAAACAACACTTGCAAGAAAAGATTAATGGCTGACCTATCTAGTGGTTAAACCAAATTCTTATGGGACCTCATACCCTCTGTTGTTGGGAAGACCTTGGCTTTTTGAAGCGAGAGCCAAGACAAACTGGTTTAAAGGAACCCTAACCCTAGGCAGAGGACCCAACAAAGTGGTGTTGAAATTGTATGGATCGCAAAAAGGTAATGGATCCACATCCATCGAAGTCTTAATTGACTCCTCTAATGAGGTAACTGTTTACCATAGCACAGAGGAACGAAAATTGGAGTAGAGGTGCGGAAAAATGGAAGCCCGAAAATTTGAATGATTTGAACGACGATGTCGCCTAAAAAAAAAAGAAGAGAAAAAAGTAAAAGTGCACCATTAGATATGAAGGCGCTTTTGAACCTTTGTAAAAAAGAGCGCCGGGCTCAATCCTGTGCAAATTGTGTGCAGTAGTGGAAACAAGATGGGTGGAAATGGTGGGAAATAGGAAAAGAGAGCCTAGGCTAATGGCCAGCCATGTAAAAAGTGTAGATGACCGCCCAAAAGGTAGGGCATGTATATAAAGTTCAAAGTGAATGAGAAGCTCATTCTTGGGTGTGGCTAAAGCTTCTTCTTCGTCTTCTCTTGCTTCTTACCTTCTTGCTTGTGCTTGAGTGAGGGATTGAGGGAGTGTGAGGGAGTGAGTATGTGAGAGTGAGGGATCATGGAGAAGAAGCTCCCCATCTTCTCTCTTCACCTTTCCTTCCCTTCTTCTCTTCTCTTGTCTCACATGGCTATGGAGGATGGAGCTTGACGGAGAGGGCTTGAGGTTGCTTGAACTTGCCACAAGGATCATGGAGCTACCGGAGTGTGAGAGAGAGGAGGGAACTCAATCGAGCATCAAGGTAAGCTCACTACACCCGCAAGGTAGGTATTGCGTGTCAGCTATGTGAGAGGTAGCCATGGCCGCTCGACTTGAAACACTTGATCAATAAGCGGTCCGTAGGTCTCGGGGTAGAGCTCCGTAGCTCCCCTACATTTTGGTTCTGTTGCCGGGACCAACAAAATCGAGCTTTGAGCGCCACATGCATCAGATTGAGCATGGCAGTAGGGTTTGCAGCTTGAACTGGTGCTCGAGATAGTTAGGAGGATTAGGAGGTTTTAATCCCTGGAGCAAGTAAGTATTTTGATTTGCTGCTGAATGTTAGAGTAGGACCATCTGTCTTTATTTCTGTTTTTGATTTCTGTTGTAATAGGTTAAGGATAGGATAGAAAAAAGAAGGGAACAGAAGGGTTTTGCTGCTACTGGAGACAGGGAAGTTGGGGCGCAGATTCAAACATCTGGCTATTGGAGTGTATGAGATTAGTCTCTGAGTCTACAACAGACTAAGGGAGGTAATAAGGGGCCCAGGAGACCAGGGTACCCACATTTGACACTGTGTTTTCTGAGAAGACTATGAGCCTGAGAGCCCGGGAGAGAGCGAGAGAGGGAGAGAGCTGCGGGAGATCGTGAA